>NW_027105865.1:161350-170381 GCF_000696795.3 Halyomorpha halys
GCAAGTACCCAATCACAAGTGAGAACTTTTCTACAAACACAAATGGCGGCCCTCATCACATCTCACCCATAGACCAATTTCTCCTCCATATCTAAATTCTTAGTTACATAACTAACATAGTTGTATCCTTTTCGGCCTCCCCCTTCCACAAGTTCTTTCATTTTATTTTAATATATTAGTTTTACTCAAGATCACTTTCTCTCTAACTAAACCCCTTCTGATATCTTAAAACCTAGACTTGGAACTAATTCCTTCAGAGCTTAAAATTTGGGTATGGTCCAGTCAAAACAAAATTATAATAACAAGACAATGGATAGAGATAGGAAGAGAAGATTTGTGGTACTAAACTACAATTATTTGATAACTACCTGTTTCCCAATACATAACATTTACTCCTATTATATAATAATTATTAAAATATTAATAATTTGGTTTTTAATTTCAGATGGGAGGCTGGAGAAGCAGCGGCATGCCCATTAGGGTAAGTAAGCACAGCATGTTAGCAAAGTTCTTACATCAACATTTAAAGTTCTAAGTGAGGAAAACTTGCTGAAGATAAATGAAACTTTATACAGATTATAATAATTAAGTTAAATAAGTATTACTATAGTAAAATATAAGTTTACATTTTCAATATGGACCAGTGCCGTTAATAATACTTCTTAGGAACAAAACTTATAATTTGAAAGTGTAAGACGAGATGCCTTCTTAGTAAGATAAAAGCTTGTTTTATTATTCAGTAAAATATTTTTGTAAGAAATTTCAAATTAAACGTTTAATAATATTAATATTGGTTGTGAAGTCTACGAAAAAAATTACCATTCCAAAACATGGTCCTAAGACCTGCAGCACATGCCGCATGGTTTATAAGAAACTACCAGATCCGGGAATGTTTCGCCAATTACTAGATTTAGGGATGTACAAGTAGATAGATTAATCGAATATAATAAACAGTTTTATATAAATTAAATATTTATACTTAGATTATTCCAAGTAAACCACAATAATCCCTTCTATTCTCAGTCCGCTGGTGTTTCTCAAGGTAGTATCTTCGGTCCCACCGTCTATACAGCTGACATTCCAACCAATCCTAACACTATCCTCACCACGTATGCCGATGACACATGTGTGCTCCCAGTTAATAATAACCCATTAATTGTATCCCAAACTCCCATTAATTGTATCCCATATCACAGCCCTCGAATAATGGTGTCGTAATTGGAGGATTAAGATAAATTCCAACAAATCCCATCAAATCACCTTTACTTTTCATCGTAAACCTTCTGACTGCCCTACAGTTTCATTTAATAATGTTATTCGTACCCCTGTCGAACAGATCCGCTACCTTGTACTACATCTGGAGTGTAACTAAGTATTATTAATTATATTTACTGAATGTATTATATAATATACACTTGTAAATTTCAATAAAGATATTTAAAAAAAAAAAATTATACTTAAACATTGCTTGAATACATTATTGGTTGAATGAATCAATAGCTTATTATATCTACGAGTCAACATCGATCTCGTATTTAATTTATAGCGGTAAATAATAACATTGTATAATAAAAATATATGGTAAATAATATATAGAAATAACTTCAGCACGACTCAACCAATCTACACGAAGCTTAAGAGTAGTTAAAAGATCAATGCACTGCAACAAAGAGCACAAAGGGGAACTAATTAAATAAATCAGAACCAGAAATATAAGATAAATCCTTTAGAAGAATTTTTTTTTTATTTGAAACCAATATTTCGCCAGCATAACGGCAGATCTGAATGTTAATAATATAGATAAAATTAGCAAACATTCAGCTTTCTAACAATTGTATTAACGAAGGAATTGGATAAGAAGTAAAGGAGTTATCCAAGATAAACAAAATTTTTAATTTATTTGAAAATGTTATTTAAATGTTTTGCTCATTAATTTTTTTACCAACTATTCTAAAATCCTCATCGAGTTTTTTTTTTTTTTTTTAATTTTTTGTGAATAAAAATCAGTGATATTATTTTTTTATTCTTCAAAAAGATACGAATCATTGGAACATAATAACCAGGAAAGAAAAGTATATTTTCAGAGCCAAAAATGCTCTTCTTTGGCCCAGCTTTTTTCCTCTTTCCAGACCTAGTCGTTGGATATGTTCCATATTGCTCCTTCTAGGTCTGCCTCATGGTCTCCTACCAGTCGGCCTCCCCTTCATACATTTTCTTGGCACTCTGTCTTCCCCCATTCTGCAGACATGTCCATACCATCGGAGCAGTCTATGTTCAATCACTGATTTCACTAAGGGGATCTGAAGTTCTTCTCTTATTCTTTCATTCCTTATCCTATCTCTCCTTTTTTTGCCCAATATTCTTCGCAAAAATCGCATTTTAGCAGCCGTAATTCTCCTTATGTGCTTGTCTTGGGTGACCCAACTTTCACTGTCTTATAATAGTGTTGGAAGATATATTGCTTTAAAGATATGGAACTTGCTATCCTTACCTACCTACCTCTTTCCCACAATAGTAGTGCATATTTCGTAGTAAATACTATTTGCATTATTTATCCTATTGGACACTTGATCTATTTTACCAGATTTATTGAGAATTGTTCTATGATTCTAGGTATGGAAGTCCACTGTTTTCAATAGTTCATCATAGCATACTATTTGTACATTGCCCACGTCCTCTTCATCTCTGGCAACTGTCATAACCTTGCTCTTGCGGCTGTTAATACTCATTCCTTTGCGGGCTAGTTCCTCTTGCCATTCTATAATGGTCTATTGTAATTTTTCATTACTGTCTGTCACCACCACGATATCGCCTGCATATAGAAACGCTTGTGGTTGTACCGTCCTCATGTTCCACATACCGACCACAGTCCAATCCGTTCTTCTCCTGTATTTTTTGTGGATTTCATTCATAAAGACAATAATGCTAATTTTGTTTTTTTACCAAAAAATCGGAATAGCCTATAATCTTCCCGGACAAATTTTGAACATTATCCAAAAAGCCCTAGCACAATCGGATGAACGGTATTGTGCATAAAGTACTAAAGAACATATATTTATTTTTATATATAATATTATGATATATATTATAATATATATATTTTATATCAGTTAATTACATCGCGAACTATAATTGGAATTAATAAATGATTTATGATTTCACCCGCCGCCGCAGCTTCTGTCCACCTGTTACTTTCAATAATATTCCTCTAACCAAATCCGACTCGGTGCGATATCTTGGAGTCATCTTAGACAAAAGACTCGCCTGGAACCAACATACTAGACTTAAAATACAAGAACTCGACAGACGATTCAGCCAACTATACCGACTGCTCAGCCGGACCTCTCATCTCACTAGAAAACAAACTACTAATTTATAAGACTTTACTACGACCTATTTAGCCTACGGACTTGAACTTTGAGGAACAGCTCTACCGTCGAACATCAGTCGTATCCAATCCTTTCAATCCAAAATCCTTAGAACCATAGTTAATGCACTCTAATACGTTTCCAACTGAACACTACACCATGACCTACATATCCCTTTTGTCCTTGACTTCATACCAAATTCAACAAATTCCATATAAACCTTTCTAACCATCTTAGTTCTTTGGTTATATCCTTATCTAGTTCCACCCATCCCTACAGCCCACCTAGAAGGTTAAAACGGCAGTGGCCAAGAGACTTATTAAAATAAAAATGGACATTTGGAGTTCTGGCAATGGTCAGATTCTCCACTCTAGTTGAGTGTTTGCGGCTTTAGCGTACTTGCTCAGCCTCCACTGGCTCATTACCAGTGATATACATGAGTAATAGTGTAAATGTGACTAGAGATTCTTTTATTTTTATCATTATTTTATTTTATTTATTTATTTTTTCATGCACATAGTTTGATTATGAGCATTTTCTTTATCCTTCCGTTTGTATTTATTCTAAGAGAGATTTTATTTATTTTTATGTACTTTTGTTTCATTTATTTATTTATTTTTCATTCTTACGTCATTTTATTTTAGTATGAATGTGATCATTTATCACTGAACTATTACCCAAAACGGTTTGGCAGATTGTAATATCTATCAATTAATAAAGTTTTAATTAAAAACTAAATAAATGATTTTTAAAAAAATTCCAGTTATTTGCAGTCAAATGTGCTGTGGCTTACGACATTTAGTCCGAGAACACAACAGAAGAAAAAAAGGAGTCATTTCACACCAATTGTTTATTATCTTAATGAAACTATATAATGTTAAGAATCAAATGACTCTCCTAACCAAACATGCATAAACATTAAATGTATTCTTAATAAATATAATTATAAATTATAAATATTATATTTATATACAATTTCTCACTAACCGTCATTTTAAGGTTCGAGTTGGCTATGATCTATCACAAAATCATAAACAGCTTAATGGTGTCCTTCAGGGTTGTGTCCTTAGTCCCATTTCATTCTCACTTGCCATAAATGATCTAGGGCTCAATTTACCAAAAGGCGTCCAAGCTTTACTGTTTGCAGATGACCTAGCGATTATTTGCAGGTTGGAGAACATTAATATTATTAAAAATAAATTACAAGAAGCCATCCACAGAATTAATTGCTGGTCTGCATCAATAGGCTTAGTGATAAATATATAATATAGTCCACTGCGTTTATGAATACAATTGTGGTAATTAATTTAATTAAGTATTTGAATATTGACTGCATTAAAGAGTCAGTACAGATGCGGGCCCACCAACTTTTGACCAGCCAGAAAGTTGCAGCGGTGTTGATAACTACGAAGCGGTGACCAACACATCTTTACAGAAAAATTTCATCCTCTAACCTATTGGAGTGGATCATCTTTTCTTCGGGACCGTCATCTAGTGTTTTATTCTATATATATTTATATGTATTGACCTTTTAACAATCCTCGATATTATTAAGGTTTTTCTCCATCCGTCCCGATACCTGGCCAAGGTGGCTTATCTTTCAAGGAACCTTTCACAGTATGCGTGAATATATACACACCTGTGTTTATTAGCCACATGGCTTCCGAATTAGAGCTATTAAAACTGTAGTTTACGACAGTTTTTGACGTAAGATCAGAAGCCAAATAAGCAGGTAAAACCCTTCCTAGACATGTCAAACCTTCCTATCCCCTCTCGGGTCTAGGGGGGACGCCCACCCAGGGGGGGTGGCCATCTATGCCCAATGAGGAATTAGATTAAAAAAAAAAAGGTAACGCCCCTAAAGGGAGGTGGGGAAAAAGGGCCAGGACAACTAGACCAGGAAAAAGGCATTGAAGAGGAAGACTGAGAAGAGAGAGGACCAAGCTTGAGAGAGGAAGAAAGACAGGGTTCAAAGAGCAGGAAGCTACCAGAAGGAACAGATGACAACCAATTCATCCCACCTACATCTTCCACACCCGTTGATTTTGGTAAAAAGGTTTTAATGTAATATTTTATGGCAAACAAGCTATCTAAATCATTTCCCTAAATCTATATTATATTATAATGACTGATAATATAATTTTCTCTGAACTATCAATTATAAACATATGTTGTTTTTTTTTTGTACTGCTTACACTTATATATAAATTTTACTACTCCCGAATGAATCCTACATTTAAATGGTAACAATATTTTATTAAATATAAAGACATTCAATAATTGATAACTGGTAAACACTAAAAAGGCTTTGGAAAGGAATTCAATTATAGTAATAGTTTCACAGTAATCAATATAAATTAATTAATTAATTAAGTTATTCATTTGTACAATTGCCATCAGCAATTATCCAAAACTAAGTTAATTAATTAATTTATATTGAGTCCTGCAAAACTATTATTATAATTAGATTCTTTTCCAAAGGTCTATTTTGTGTTTACCAGTTACCAATTAAACATCTTTATTTTTATAAAATATTGTTACCATTAGTTATCTTATATAATAAGGAGTGGTACTGTGTAATATAATAGTAAATAAACTACATAAAGGAACTAAGTATTTATTTACAATGATGTATACTTATAGCTGCTGATTTGAATGATTCATACCGGGGGATGTAGTTCCGTAGGTGTGGTCTTGTTCAGAAGGGATGGCGTCCAGGTCTCATAGCCCTTCTTACGACTTTGTCTGGTCAAAATGTTTTCAATGCCTCTTTTTCCTGGTCAGATCCCCCTCTCGTTCGTAGAGGCATTACCTTTTCGGAACCTTATTTCCCATTGGCTATCATCAGCCACGCCTGAGAAAAATACGCTACTAGGTGGTGGTACACTTAGAAAAGTGTTTGGTGCATTTTTTGTCTGTAATTGACCTGACTACCGACAAAGCCAGCAGGCAATACCTATGTTTAATATATTTGTTCAGCAAGGACCCTTTCACCTGTGTCCCTTAGCAACCTGCTAAGTGCTCTTTGTTGACATACCCGGCACAGGTATGACAAGACAGATGGCAGACTTTTACAATATATTAATAATTGCCAATACCTCGATATATATCAAATGATTGTCAGAATAATAGGCAAGAAACCAGGTGGGATGGATTGGCAGAATAAGATGGCTTTAGCACAACAGGTTATAGTACAGGGCCCCAAGAGAAGAAAAAAGCAGTTATTTCACCCCAATTTTTGATTACTTTAATGAAAACCATGTATAATTACTAGTCAAAATTGATGAGTCTGCCAAGTATAGGTAGGAGGAATAAAAAATGGCGGCTGTTTCAAAGCGATAAAAAAAAAAAATTCATTCAGAGCTCTATATCTTAAAAAGTAGGAACAAAACAAGAAAACCTAAGAGAACGTCATTTATAGAATAGTAAATTTGCTAAAATATGAGCCCTAATAGAGTTATTTACGTTAAATATGTTTCGAGATATTCGAGTTGTTCGGACAAATTTTCATTTGCCAAATTTAAATTCATATGTGAATATCATAAAAACTACTACCCCTATAAGTATAAGTGTCGTAAACTACTTTATAGAAAGTTAAATTTCCGTTATTTTGAGTGTTGGCAGACAGATGTGCGTCTTATAGATCTAGAGATATATTTTATCAAAAATCCAACATTTTAAACTTCTTTATAGTCCATTAAACTAGCTTTAATTTGAGTGCTAATAAACATCTGTACGTTACATAGTTTCTAAGATATAGATTTCTCAAAATAAATTAACTAATTCCTAATATTTCAGTTGATTTTTAAGAAATTTTGATTTTTAAAAAGTTATATCTCCAGAATTATTGGACGTAAATAGCTCTATTATGGCTATTTTTAGAGAAGAGCATTTAAAGAAGAGCAGATTTACTCTTCTTTAAATATTGTTCTCTTAGATTTTCTAGTGTTGTTGTTAGTTTTTAAGATATAGAGCTCCGAATGAAAAATTAATGTTTTTTTAAGGTTTCGAAACAGCCACCATTTCTTATTCCCCTTATCTATACTTGGCAAACTCATCAATTTTGACTAGTAAGTATATCTAGTTTTCATTAATGTAATCAAAAATTGGGGTGAGATAACTGCCTTTTTTTCTTCCAGGCTCTTGTACTATTATAACAACATTCATACACTGTAAAGAAATTTTCGATATATATAATTGTGTCAATGAGCGCTATTGAGATCCTCAATCCAAAACTGAAAGTTCCATAGTGAGATGAGATAGGAAAATTAATTCAAGATTACTGATGAAAGCTCCATTGAAACACAAGTCCTGAGTTCCTTCTTATTCGCCTTCTGTATACGGCTCTGATCAAGGCTCTTTAATTAGAGGAACGTTTCGAATTAATTAAGTCACCTTCAAAATTGACGAAGAACCACCAAAGTCTTTTGAACGGTTCCATCTTCATTATCTCGATGATACTCGTGGCATTATCGGATTGAAGGAAATCTAACGAGTTTCTTTAAAACCTTCTAATTAGTGATCGGTAATTCTTAAAATTCTAGTTGAAATTTAGGAGAAAGTAAATCACGCCTACTAGAAAGTTCTGTCCGTTTTTATATTAAAACAAAATGGGATGCCAGAATAATTACTGATGACAATTATCCAAATATATTTATATTAATTAAAATTATTTGAGTCCTTATAACTATTATTATTGCATTGCCTATATTATTAATTATACATCTTAATTAGATTAATTATTTTTTATATATGATTGTTTTAGAGTGGTTTAGTTTATTATGAAATTAACAAAATTTTGATCTTTTTTTTTTCTCTCAACTTTTATTCTTTAAAATTCTCCAACGTTTGGGCACTCATGCCATTCTCAAGGACACAACCTTCAATTTTTTTTTTTTTTTTTATATAACAATTACATCATTTCCTTCAACTACACACTGATTTCTTTCGCCATACCTTCAATGTTGATGTCATTGCTTTTTTAAAAACCCAAAAGTGCAGGCTAATTGGATAATAGAGAGGGGGTATTTTTTACATTTATGGTAAATAAATACACATAAAATAAGAATATATTAATTATGGATTTTAAATAGAAGCAAAATAGTTAAAAATAAATGTTAATTAAATTATATTAAAAAGGTAAATTAATGATAAAAAAGTTATTGTTATATGATAAGGTGATAACAGAGTCCTAACCTGTTGAGGGTAGGTTCTGTTTTAGTAATGTAAAGTTGTAAAAATAAATGAAAGGAGAGAAAGTGGTTTGTAAAAAAGTTTTAAATCTAGGATATCAATTTATTAAAAAAAGTTAAGTAAGTAAGAAATCTATTAAAAACGAAATTTTTGAAGTGATTAGGAGATCCTATTATTCGATCCCTTCTAAAATTCTACGACGACATTATCATCATTAAAGCAGACAAAGGCAACAAGACTTTGAGAGACCGTTGAGATTGCAAAGAAGAAATGACACTTCTTCTGTCGTACTAATCCACATAGGTCTCATATACCGAGATGTACGTTCCACATACTCCTACAGTTAAAAATAAATTTAACAAACACCATCGATTTAAATTCTAAACAGATCGATCAGTAGGTTGCTACTAATTACTATTCTATATTTTGTACTTGTAAAACGTTTCGGGATTTACCCCATACTCATGTAC
>NW_027105865.1:172088-172783 GCF_000696795.3 Halyomorpha halys
CTCTCAAACTTTATTCTTTAATAACTTTCCAACGTTTCGCCCCTCAGGCCATTCTCAAGGATACAACCTATATATATATATATAACTATGTTAGCATGATAACAGAGTCCTAACCTGTTGAAGATAGGATCTGTTTTTAAGTGATAAATATAAGTGAAAGAGGAGAAGTTGTTTGTAAAAAAAGGATTTTTAAATTAAGGATATAAGTATATTATACTTACATAAAAGTTATGTAAGTAAGAAATATATTTAAAAACAAAAATTTTATGAAGTTGTTATGATATTATTTTAAGAGTTAATTTATTTTAAAGATGTGAAAAGGGCAATTAGCCTGCAATTTTGGGTTTAAAAAAAAAAACAATGACATCAATATTGAAGGTATGGCCAAAGAAATCAGTGTGTAGTTGAAGGAAATAATGTGATTGTTATATAAAAACAAAAAATTTTTTTTGTAGGTTGTGTCCTTGAGAATGGCATGAGAGCCAAAACGTTGGAGAATTTTAAAGAATTAAAGTTGAGAGGAAAAAAAGGATCAAAATTTTGTTAATTTCAATTTGTTAAAATACATTATAATGTTTAAAATATTATTACCATTGAAATATATAACATACTAGGAAGTATTATTGGGTGATATGATCCTCAAAGCTACACAAAGGAACAAAGTATTTATTTACATTTAATAAATCTATGAATAA
>NW_027105865.1:176928-182171 GCF_000696795.3 Halyomorpha halys
TTTTTTTTTATTTTAAATATTTTAATATTTGTTATATAGGGGAATTTGTTGATCAAATGAAATAGGGGTTGTGAAATGGAAGGGAAAGAAAAAGAAAAGGAATAAATCGAAAAATTTGTAGTTAGTTTGTAGACTTGTATTAATTGTAAAAGAAAACTGTGGAAGAAAAAAAAATGTTATCTATGTATTATATTATATCATGTAAAAATATCTAACTTATATTTGTCCAGTCACGGATTGATCAGTATGCTGTATAATGTAGCAACCCGATATATATATGGGCAGCATGAATAAAGTATTTCTTTCTCTGGACACCTAGTATATCTCGATGCATGCCGTGGTGTGTGGTTGGCCATCAACCCTTCATTAAGGATCTCCTGGAAGTATTTATGCCCAAGATCTGCCTATCACATTCTTCTTATCATCGAAGTGTCTTGGCATTCTTTCCAGCTCGAAGTCCAAGTTCCTGCACCTTTTATTTTTAATCTGACTCTCCCCCACTTGGTGGTCAGTGGTTGTCACCTTTTGGTGCATCTCACTCATTGGCTTCTCGAAGCTCCACCTTCGACAAATGGTTCAAACAAACTATAATTGACTTGCCTGCCGACACCTTTTCCGAGTTGATACCTGGTCTAATGGATTTGCCCTTTTTGACCACTGAACTCTCTTGAATACATTACCAGGTCCCCTGTGCTATGATGAGTGTCACTGGTTTTTCCATCGACCGTCACTTCCTAGGGTTAATATTCCTAGAGCCACCCAGATGTTCCGGTGAAAATAGATTTGAAGATATTTATAATAGTGAGAGGGTTAATTCATAGCATCATCATTGTTTTGTACTTACTGCCAGTGTGATGGCAATTTTTATGTCTCATTTTTAAAAAATTTTCTTGTCCCAAGAGGCGATAAATTGAACCATTGCTTGTCTTGTCTTCATCCTTTTTGATATTTTTGTCTTGAAAAAAATTTAATAAGGAAAGAAAAAAATGAAAATTAGAGGGTGCTAGGTCTTACTAATGCTAATTTTCTGGATCAACGTGAAATCAACATTTTGTGAACTTATTTTAGTGAGCAAATTTTGACATTTGAAATTTAGCTTTGGGGCTCCACCAAACTATCAAATTCCTTCCTTATCCAATCCTTAGAATCCAAAATCCTCCGTAAAATCTTTGATGATCCTTATTTATTTCAAAATCCTTACTCATCCAAACCCTATAGTTTTTAATCTCTCATCCTTGCCAATCTCAGATAATCCTCCGATGCGTCTGAAAAGAAGATGGCCGCGGGATCTTTTAATTTAAATCAATGATTGAAGTACAACCATTGGTTTGTTCCTTCCTAAGATTATCATGTGTTGGGAAACATTTAACACATTCTCTTATTGTATTTTTTGGGGTACAGTTGTAAATTTCAATAAATAAGTATATAAGCAACGGTAGCAGCGTGGTAACGTCTACCTACCTAAAGGTTGTAAGTTCGATTCCCCCCGGTCCTACACGGGATTTTTTTCAACCATACAATGATACAAAACTCACTCACATCCTCCTCCGGATATTTGTGGGGCCCGTTGGCCTATAGGTGGCACTCACAAAATTAGGCGTGGAAGAGACGAACCCATCCTATGAAAACCACGTCAAGAAACGCGCGATGTATTTACGAAGCGCGGCCTTGGACCTCCACGGTCTGCCGCGCCAACACAAAATATACTTGGAAAAATAATAATATAGTATTTGGAAAAATAAATTCACAAAATATTGATTTCTCTTTTTTAAAATAAATGTTTCTTTTGAACTATTCAACGTAAACAGCTCTAATTAAAAAAAGGCTCATATTTTAGCAAATTTATTCTACCTTAAAAAACATTAAATTATTTTTTTTTATATATATATATATATAGTTAAATATATTGTGCTCCGAATGAAAAATTATTTTTTTGTATCTGTTTGTTGCAGTCACCACTTTTTATCCCCCTGCTTTGGTTGGAAGAGTCATCATTTTCGACTATTTGCTATATATAGTTTTTATTAATGTTATATGTTGTTGTTTTTTCGGCCTCTTGTATAAATGTATATAATGATTATCTCTTCGTGGATTTTAATAGTTCCTAAGATTAGTAATTATTATAATTAATGTCTTTTCCTAAAACAGTAAAAAGGGAAAAAGGTATACATAAGACAGACCTGAAACATCACAAGATTATCTTCAAGAGACAACAAAAGGTCTTTGTCATTAATCACACTTATTTTATCAAAAGAATATTTTCATCAAGATCAACCAGTTAGTTGATTCGCTTTGTTTTCATTCGCCGCTTTTCTACCTCTGACACAATCGGATTTAATTGTATTTCTTCACTGGAAGGGGCACAAAAGACGTTATGAGCACGAAGGAAATGAGAACGCACTGACATGAATCGTAAATTGCTCTTCCAACCATCAGATTTATTTTAATATTATAATGTTACAATCCAAAGAGGAAGTGGATGATGTAATATCGAGCTGTAAGATGTGATGAGGGTTTCAGGTGAAGTTGTCAACCGCAGACCGGCACTGTGGACCTGTAACGGGTCTTTTCTTGTCAGGATTCGGGTATTAATCTCAGGCCACAGTACTCCTGAAAATAGTTTTTATAACTTATAATAGGATAGAGCGAGCACAGGAATAGCAAAAAACTGGAAATGTTCTGGAGAAAATAGAATTTTGACCAATTTAATATATAAAAATGAACATTTGTTTGTTGATACTTTATGTACTACCATACCGTTCATCCGATTGCAATGTGACTTAGTACAAGTTACTATATGCCAACTGATTTGCCTCTTTCTGAAAAATAAGAATGCTTCTATTAAATGATTTTTTTTTTCACTAAAAATTATATAAACAAAGGTTTTTAGTAAAATAGTTAAAACAATTTTTTTTTTTTTAGGAAAAAGCAAATCATATTCGTATTTGGCGTCATCTGAAACCCTCTAATACCTGCTATGTATCGAGGAATTAACCATGATTTCAACAATATGTCGTTTATTAAGGTTTTTTGCTATCTGTCCCCGATACCTGGTTAGGGTAGGAGTCTCTTACTGAGTCCCCGGATATGAAAACATCTGTATTAATTTTGGCACATTACCAGAGGCCCCTGAGAAAATTAAATTGGCTAACCTTTAAGTGTTCTAACGAAAATGATAGTTTGTGACGAGGGACCAGAATCAAATTAACCAGGTGCAGGCCCTTCTTTGACAAGTCAAACTTTTGTTACACATCCTCGGCCCTGAGGAGGGGGACACCTGCCTTGGGAGTCTTCGGACATCGATAACCAATCAGAGAAGAGATTTAAAAATAAGGTAACGCCCCAAAAGGGAAGTGGGAGAAAAAGACAAGAGGGAATTTAGAAGATTAGACAGAGACACTCAACAGGAAGGCTGAGACGGAGGAGGACCTCGTCAGGCAGAAGGATGCACTTCGACCAAACGAAGGCCACGAGACCTGGACATCCCTTATGAAACAGAAGACACCCACGGCACTACATCCTACGGCATCAGCAGCTATAAGTATAAATTAACTAATAAGTAATCATGTAATAATTTATATTTTATGGCAACCTTTATCTGAATCATTTGAATCATTTTAACCATAATAACAAATTGTAAATAAATACTTAGTTTCTTTATGTAGTTTGTATACTATTATATAACCCAATAAATCACTCTTTATTATCCTATATAATTAATGGTAACAACATTTTATAAATATAAAGGTATTTAATTGGTATACTGGTAAACACACAAACAGCCTTTGGAAAGGAATCCAATTATAATAATAGTTTTTAGGACTCAATTTATAATCAATTAATTAACTTATTTTTGGATAATTGCCTTCAGCGATTATCCTGGCATCCCAAGTAAATCTGCTCCTAGTACATAGCATACCATTTTTCAATTAAATTAAACATTAGTAATTTATAACCTTGATTTATTTGGAAAATATTTTTTTCTTATCCCTGTGGCATTTGTTAGTATAATCTTTCATAACTCATCTGAATTTAAACTAATTCCTACGTTAATTAAATCTTTAGAAAACTGATTGTCTTCTCTTTTAACCTATTAACAAAATTTAAATTAAATAGGGCGAAATATTAGTTCCAAATAAAGAAAAATATTTTTTAACGTTTTATTTTATATCTCGGGTTCTAATTTGTTTAATTAGATCCGTTTTGTGCTCTTTGGTGCGGTTTATAGAGCTCTATACCACTGCCAGGTTTGGTGTAGATTGGTTGAGTGATGTTCATAATATTTTCCTGATTTTTCAAAAGAAATCAAACAGTTTGTATTTCACTTTAACAATATATATGCATATATATTATCTGTTTTTTCAATCTTTTTAATTTTTTATTTATGTTTACATCATTTAAGTTTTTGTATTTTTTTAAACCCTGAAACGTGGGTTGAATCGTTGGTTAACAATAAATAGTTTTCTTTACCTATTTTGGTAGCTTTATTGACAATCTTCTTCCGATATTTATGTATTTATAATGGATTTTAATTTTACCATAGTGATTTAGCAATTTTTTTTGTATCCTTTTGATAATATTACTAATTTTTTTTCTACGAATACAAAGATTATCGTAAAAATATAAAACATTCACGCTAAGTTTCCATTCTCGTGTAAAAGCACAAGCTAAAGAACAGCCTCGATGGGGTAAAAAAACTAAAATTGGTTAACCCTGGTCACGAATATCCCCAACAGTAACTAACGAAACAATGACCACACGCTAGTATTATTTAATGTAATCTTCGTTGCTTCTTATATATTTATATATGTATGTATTTCTGGGATTTAGTAAATAAGCATTTATAAGGCGAAAATGTTGGGGCTAAAAAATTTTATTTTCCGATTGTTTTCGAAAATTCGTATTATAGGGGTTTTAAAAATTAATATCAACTTTGATCTATAGCTAAAAAAAATATACCACTCTTTGATAGGTCAGTCATTCTGAAAGGTTTCAATATAAGTACTATTATATAGAAGCGTGGGATATTCTATAAAAACTATTCATATTTTATGTAACTTATATAGATACGAGGGTGGTTTGAAAAGTTCTCGGTAACACCGCTAGATGTTAGTGGTAGAGTAACGAGGTTCCCGCGCAATAATCACACATCCTTTGTGGAGTGTGGCGTGAGTGGTAGTGACGACTCGTTGTTGTTGTTTTATGCGTAGTGATTTGTGACAAAAGGAAAAACTGATATTCGA
>NW_027105865.1:182221-191973 GCF_000696795.3 Halyomorpha halys
TATTTCTGGGATTTAGTAAATAAGCATTTATAAGGCGAAAATGTTGGGGCTAAAAAATTTTATTTTCCGATTGTTTTCAAAAATTCGTATTATAGGGGTTTTAAAAATTAATATCAACTTTGATCTATAGCTAAAAAAAATATACCACTCTTTGATAGGTCAGTCATTCTGAAAGGTTTCAATATAAGTACTATTATATAGAAGCGTGGGATATTCTATAAAAACTATTTATATTTTATGTAACTTATATAGATACGATGGTTTCATTCAACGGTGGTTTGAAAAGTTCTCGGTAACACCGCTAGATGTTAGTGCTAGAGTAACGAGGTTCCCGCGCAATAATCACACATCCTTTGTGGAGTGTGGCGTGAGTGGTAGTGACGACTCGTTGTTGTTGTTTTATGCGTAGTGATTTGTGACAAAAGGAAAAACTGATATTCGACCAGTGATAAAATTTTTTGTAAAGAAAGGAATGAAAGGAAAGGAAATTCATGCCGACTTTCAGAACAATCTGTGGGACTCTGCTCCTTCATATTCAACTGTAGCCAAGTGGACCAACGAGTTTAAATTTGGTCGGGAGAGCTTTGATGATAATTCGCATAGTGGATGCCCCAAAAGTTCTTCGACCCCAGAATTTAACGCAAAAGTTCATCATGGAGGATTGTCGACTGACAGAGCGTGAGATTGCTGAAGCTGTACGAATGTCATCTGAACGTGTACATCACATTTTAATCGAAGAATTGGGAATGAAAAAATTATACGCAAGATGGGTGCAGCGGCTCTTGACATTGGACCATAAACGCACCAGATTGGAAATGTCCGAACAAAATCTGGCCCGTTTTCAGCCCAACTAACAGGATTTTTTGCGCCGGTTTGTGACTACAGATGAAACTTGGATTCACTACTATACCCCCAAAGAAAAAACTTCAGTCAAAGCAGTGGAAACATGCTGAGTCAGCACCACCAAAGAAAGCAAAGGCAGTACGTTCGGCCGGAAAGGTCTTGGCCTCAGTTTTCTGGAATGCAAAAGGCGTTTTACTAATAGATTATCTTCCTACTGGCAAACAATTACGGTGAAATAATACGTAAACCTCCTATACCAACTACAGGAAACGATACGCGAAAAAAGGCCTGGTTTGGCAAGAAAAAAAGTCATCTTTCATCAGGACAACGCCCGCCCGCACAGAAGTGCTATTGCTATGGCAAGACTTCATGAACCGAGATACGAATTGTTGCCACATCCACGTTATTCACCTGATTTGGTACCATCTTTCATCTCTTCCCCAATCTACACATTCTCCTAGATGAATGTAGATTTCCTACAACGGAAGAACTGACAGCCGAATTGTAGAGGTATTTTGCAGGCCTGGAGGAATCTCATTTTCGAGGTGGGATCAAGGAATTGGAACATCGCTGGACCAAATGCATTAGTCTACAGGGAGACTATGTTGAAAAATAAAAGCAGCTCCACCGAGGTAAGACACATCTTTCCAGTACATTCCGAGAACTTTTCAAACCAACCCTGTATAACAAAATCATATATAATTAAATTGTCTAAAAGAATAAGAATAAATAATGTAAATAGGACCAGTATTAATGATTATATGGCGAATTTAGCTGTTACCATTTATGTTACTATAGTTTCCATTTTATCACTTCATCTATGTATTAAATGATATTAAAGTTTGTAAGTTATAAACGTCGTATTATATTGTAAGATAATAAGGTCTTTATAATAAAAAATCTGGGGTTGTGAAGACACCAGAAGGGAAGTTCCCACGGATGATAGAAGGAAGATATCGTCGTTTTCATGATATGAAAATAGGAAAATAAAGACTTACTTAAAACTACATTTTTAGTAATTGTATGAAGTGCGCCTTCAACGTAACTTGACAATGCTTGACAACCACATGACAATGCTAGTTGCTTTATTATTAGTGGACTGAGAAGAAAATTAATTGAAAAGAATAGACATGAATTGAAAGGGAAAAACATCTATTGAATAATGTACAACATTATTTGGGGCGGCCAAAAGAAAATACTTGGTTAGACTGTTAATAAATTTTGATTTGGGTTTCATGAAAATTGTTGCTATTTATGATGATGAAAGATGAAGAGGTAAACGAAATTAGAGCTGAAAATACTCAGGTTACTGGCATTGATGGTATTAGATAGTTTCCTGTCTTTACTTTCATGATCCCTTCGCCTCTTTCTCCTCAGCCTTCTCTTCCAAAGCCGAGGAGGCACTTTTTGAGATCTACACACACATGATGAGTTCAGAAACTTAACGAAGAGGAAAGAATATGATTTGCCTTTAAAAAAACTGGTTCACTCTTTCCCTTGTTTCTCCACAGAGGTAGCTGCTAGGGAAGGTATGGTTTTACCATTGGTCACAAGGAGCGCTCGTAGTCCTTATATTATATTAACATTTTAAGAACAATTAATAATTTTGGATTAATGACGTTTAAGAACTCGTAATACTGACGTTCTTTATAGATTCCATAAGGTATAAGGTAAATAAAGAGCTTTTATTATTAAATTTTATTTATAGTCAGTATTTATTTATTTATTTGGTAAGATGACAGTCTGAGTAGCAGTCAATAAAGGTACCAAAATAGTAGAAAAAAACAACTTATTGTTAACCAACGTTTCGCCCCACGTTGCAGGGCTTCATCAGGCCTAAAAAAGATACAGTAATGTAAACATAAATGAACAAAGTATATGAAATATTAAAAATATGTACAATGAAACGTAAAATTAAATAAGAATAATAAAAGGTTTTAAACAATTATTGAAAACGTAATAACAAAAGATAAATATATATCATACACTAATGTTGTTGGTCATATGTCTTGTGGAACCTGAATCTAAGACCCATTCAGTTGATTGTTTACTATATTTTTCGGTAAGGAAAGAAATTGCTGATCTTTTGTTTTTACAGAAGAAACAGTCCTTTTCTAGATGGTTTGTGTTTTTACACACACCACAGGGTTTTTTCTTGGTTGAGCAGTCTTTACTCCTCACACGTCCTTCTTTAGAGCAAGAAAAACATTTCCTCTTGTTAGAAATAGTCCTCTAATTTGTTTTTACACTGGTCTTTAACGCAACTGGAATGCCTATTTCCTCAGTATAATTTAAGGAACCTCTTTACTCAGCCATCAGTCTTGTAGTTAAATTGGAAAGAGTTTTCATATTGCAGCCTGTGCTTTCCCAAGAACATATAAAATATTTATACTGCTCTGGAAATGCATTTATTACTTTGGAAATAATAATACCATCTAGTATTTTAATTTGAATTATTAACCTAATGATTTTAAATTGAAAGCTAAATTTTCGATTGGGCTCATGTGGCTTGCCTTGTCTATCCCTATCTTTTTTTAAATAATTTATTTATTGTTATTAACAACTGTATACATATATACACATCAAGTAAATTTGCTGTAAGTGATATTATGACATGATACAAACATGTGGAGAATCTACCCATTGATAGAACTCCATAAACATTTCTAAAGCAGAAGATCACGAGGCCATCTTCTTTTCAGACGCCTAGGAGGATTATTAGGTAATGAAGGAGAAGCCAGGTTAGAAACGAGTTGGTTTGGGTGGTTGGGAAGTTTATCATGGAAGGATTGGTATCTGGTTCTGGCAATATATGGGACAATGATGTCCTGATGGATGATTTAATTTGTAACAAAGTAAGGAGCATTAAGGATTTTACGAAGGATTTTGTACCGTATTGATTGGATTCGAGAGGAATTAGATGGTTTAGTGGAGCGCCATAGCTCAACTCCGTATGCCCAGATAGGCCATATAATAGTCATGTAGATCAGTCTTTTGTAAAGGATTGGAAGTTTGGACCGTTTGTCTAGTAAATGTTGTAGTAATCGGAATCGACGATCAGTTTCCTGTCTTTTCAGTCTTGTATTAGGATTCCATGTCAGTCGTTTGTCCAGATTTATCCCTATCTTAAATTCAAAATCAAAAAATTCTTGCAAAAGTTCAAACTTTTGCTGAGAAATATCTCTCTCATATATAACAAATATTTTAGAATACATTTGACTTGCAGTAAAAGTCAAAATCTGAGTTAATGCTCTCCGATTCACTGTTGTTACTATTACGTATTGGGCTTTAGAATTATTTAATACATACACCTTATATTCTTTACTTTGGTGTCTAGGAGGCTCAAAATCATTAGAAATAATCTCAAACAACTCGTAGGCTTTTAAGAAGATGGTTACCTTGAATTTCCACTTGTGGAAGTTCTCAGATCCTGCCAGCGGCTCGATCTGATTTATTTTATTGAAGCTGTTAAGATCCATTTTATATTACTGCTTGCACTTAAATGTTTTTACTTTACGAAGCATTTGAACACAAACAAACGCTACCGAACTGTTTTTACCGTCTCACTACAAATTTCAATTTCGCGAACTGCCTGGACCTGTTGAAAACCGAGATAGTGGACACAAATAAAATTTTTTTACTGTTCTTACTGTTTTATTAGTTACAGTTAAATAACATAAAATGTTCTTATTGTAGTGAGAACTAACAACACAAGTACACACACAACGCTTTAGCAGCAACCTCCTACTACTGTTATAAACGGTACAATCGATATATTCACAGTTTGCCACAAAGCAACATGTATACAATAAAAAACTAATTTTTACATCTCACTTTAACACACCCTCTTAAATATTCATTTTTTTATCAAATTTAGTTTTACAAAATTTTTCTTACAAAAAAAGGATTAACATAATAATTTTTAAATTACAATATACTTAGATCAGATTTACTAAATGTATTATAATGTACAGTTGTAAATAGCAATAAATAAATATTAAAAAAAAAATTACAATATTAGTTTTATGCACTGAAAAAACAAAAAACGTTACAATCGATATATTCACAGTTTGCCATAGAGCAACGTGTATACAACAAAAAAAGAAATTTTTACGTCTCACTTTAACAATATATACATATATATTATCTGTTTTTTAATTTTTTATTTATGTGTACATCATTTAAATTTTTGTATCTTTTTAAAACCCTGAAAAATGGGGCAAATTGTTGGTTAACAATAAATAGTTTTCTTTTACTATTTTTGTAGCTTTATTGACCGCCACCCGGACTATCTTCTTCCGATATTTATGTATTTATAATGGATTTTAATTCTACCATAGTGATTTAGAAATTTTTTTTTGTATCCTTTTGATAATATTACTAATTGTTTTTCTACGAATGCAAAGATTATCGTAAAAATATAAAACATTCACGCTAAGTTTCCATTCTCGTGTAGAAGCACAAGCCAAAGAACAGCCTCGATGCGGTAAAAAAACTAAAATTGGTTAACCCTTGTCACGAATATCCCCAACAGTAACTAACGAAACAATGACCACACGCTAGTATTATTTAATGTAATCTTCGTTGCTTCTTATATATTTATATATGTATGTATTTCTAGGATTTAGTAAATGAGCATTTACGAATATATGATCTACGGCTGTCTAGAATTAATAATAATAACTTATTCTATCCTTGGTCCCATCCTCTACACAATCTATACAGCAGACATCCCACATAAGACTGAAAAGACAGGAAACTGCACGTCGATTTCGACTATTACAGCATTTACTAGAGAAACGGTCCAAACTTCCAATTCATTACACAAGACAGATTTACATGACAATTATAAGGCATGTATTGACATACGGACATACGGCGTTGAGCTTTGTGGCCCCACTAAACCTTCGAATTCCTCTCGAATCCAACCCTTACAATGGAAAATCCTTCGTAAAATCCTAAATGCTCCCTACTTTGTGACAAATAAAATCATCCACAAAAACCTTAATGTTCGATTTGTAACAAATCTAGCCCGAATCAGATATCAATCGTTCCATTACAAACTCCCTAGCCACTCAAACCCATTAGTTTCTAATCTTGCTTCCTCTTTTATTCCGGACAACCCTCCGAGGCGTCTGAAAAGAAGTTTGCCTCGAGACCTTATATTGTAAAAATGTTTTTAGAGTGCTACCATTGGGTAGTTTCTCTTCATGGTTGTACTATATCATTATGATTTCCTCAAATTTACTTGATGTATTTATGTACAGTTGTAAATATCAATAAATAAATTTAAAAAAAAAAACCTTACCCAAAGTAGAGTGAAAACTAAATTATGCTGAATACTTTATTTTGATATACATTTCATATATAGGTAAATTAAATTAAAACGTTATTATTGTCATAACGACCATGGAAACAAGAAAACTTTGGATTATTTAAGCGTTTTCCGTCATTTCCTTCCAAGACTTTACAAGTCACAATTTGTTTTTGCTAAAGTCAATAGAACTCCATTCATCATCTTAATTTATAATATTACCGCTCTTTTGTATGGAAAATTTAATAAATTTTTCAACCTAGGAAAATATTTCTCCATTTTTCTACAATTAATTAGTAAAGTCTGTAAAATTTCATATTTGTTTATTTTCAATCACAGCTAGAAATGAGAGATGGCTAGTTATTTGAAATTAAAAAAATAAGAAATACTTTAGAGGAGTTTTTGAAGCATTAAAACCTTCTCAAAGTATTTACATCAGAATAACATAGCTGATATCAAAGGCTACTAAATTTTAGATTGATATGAGAGGTTTAATAAAAATGGAGCCGTTTTCGAAGTAGCTAAAAATTGTCACATGATATGTAGCACTTCCGTTACTCTATAAAATGTATCTATAAAACGTGTTTTTAACATACCAGGCATGTACTTACCTTATATTCACTTTGCAGTTTGGTTAGTTTGACTTTAAAACGTGTATTTCCGTCCAAAATCTCCGACTTTTTGAGGAGGAGGAGGAAGGGGAGGGGTAGGGAGAGGGAGAAAGATTTTATTGTTCTCGATTAATTACAATGTTACAATAAGCCATGATGCTCTAAGACTATAGTGTCTCATTCAGCAATACAGATTATTCAGGTTTCTGGGTGGAATATAAGTTTTATGAAAACAAGTACAAGAGATAAAAAATATTTTCAAACATGTTAACTTCTTTCAAAAAAGAGATAAACAAAGAAGAAAAGAAAAGGCTAATGAAATAATAATAATAGTTACACAAAATGATATTATAAATACAAGTAAATTACAAAATAAACCGAAAAAAAAACAAAAAAAATAAAATAAGAAAGAGATTTAAAATAAAATATTCTCTGAAACAGTTATATATGCAAAATAACATTCTTTTAATCATAACTTAATTAAGAGAAAAAAATAAAATAAATAAATGAATAATAATAAAAAAATAAAAACAAATAATATTCTTATTGGACAAAAATAAGAAAATGTAATGAAAAAATAAACAAAAATTAAAAAGATAATGATTGGATATAGAATAATACAAAATAAAACTAGCCAAAGAGTTCTGGATAATAAACATTAATAAATAATAAGGGTAGATACTATTACAATATTATACAATGTAATTAAATATTAGTACAAGGTTATCACTATTACTATTAAACGTTATGGAGACAGGAAGATATGATGATACTTGCTTTGGTGAAGATGTACAGATTGAAAGAGACAAATATGCAGATAGGTGGAATTAGAGAAGAAAGAAGAAATAAAAATGAAACAAAGCACACATTAGGTAAGTTAAACTGACTGTTATCTATAATCCACAGAGGTTGCCAGTGCAGTAGGTAGGAATTACCTCTGCTAACAATAAGTTACTTTAATATTTTTATACTATTGTAATACATTTACAGAAATTTAATAGTGCATCATTTAAGATTGTAAGGGGCCGCCTATAGCTCAGTGGTTAAGACACAGTCTTACCACTTTGATGTCCATTGGCGGTGCCGGTTCGAATCCGGCCTGGGACCGTTGACTTTTTTCATTGAGTGGCGGTCCCACAAAATGAAGAACTTTGACTCCCAACCATGGTTAGGCAGTATAGGACTCCAATAGGAGTCTTGGCCGAAAAAAAAAAAATTAAAAAGATTGTATGAATAAAATAAATGGGAAAATAAAGACAATTAAGGAGAGGAATTTGAGTTTGGAATTTATCAAGTTGAGGTAATCGATCTAAAATTGGCCTGAACATCGATTATATAAAGTGGTACTTCTCGTTGGTCGATTTTAACAAGAAAGTTGAATAACATCTCACGCATACAGTTACTTTGGATATGTAATTTCAGTTTCCTCTAAATTTTGTGTGTAAACAGCGCAACACAAAGGCCATTTTGTAAGACTTAGTTACTTGGACTCATGGGACTTCAAATCGTTTATTTTTGTCAAAAACTCAAATTCGAAATTTTACACGTTATACATTCTTAATAAACTCCAGATTAGTTACAGTAAACAATTTTTTTTTTATAGTTCTTTCCACCCAAAAGAGTGAGGAAAGTCGTGTGAATGGACACATCAGATATTATAAAGTTCTTTACTTACTAATAAAAAATATAATTAGTTTAAATAATGTACAATTTTGTACTAGCTTTGCACCGCTTTAGTGAATATATCATCTAAATATTTCCTGTTGTGCAGAAAATATAAATCCAACCCCTTTACATATAACGAAGAGGTAATGTTATTTTCGTTCAGCCAGAAATAGTAGTCCTCCTCGGGAAAATTTGCTAATAAATAAAAGAGAGGAGAAAAAAAAGAAAACAAGGAAATAGTGGAGGAAGGTAGGAGTGCCCAGTAAGGGATTGCCATTTATATTCGAGGGAAGAGCAAGGGCTTTATGTATGACATACTTTTACCAGCCGGTATAAAAGGACTTTCGCAAAACTTATCCCTTCTCTTTTTACATTCTTTCGCTGTAAGCTGCTCCTCTAGCTTATGCAAACAACCTGCCGTAAACCGGGGAAATACCCTGGGGCCAGGGGGACAAAGGGTCCAGGATGGCCCGGGGACCAGGCGATGATTAGAACCCTCTCGTTCCAAGGGGTTCGATTCCTCTCTGACCTTCACAATAAAACGCCCTTAATGAATTCCTGACCGAACGGTTCACAATCAGTCCTCTTTCATTCTAATACTTGAGTCCTTTGCTGGGTTTTTCACTTCGATCCTTCTCACCTTTACTTAATTAGTACCACCATTTGATTAAACGACCCCAAAAAGGCAAGGGAACAGTCAGATTCACGAGATAAAGAAGCGATATATGCAGAAACAAGAGATCAAATCGAGGCAAGCCGTTCTGGGCCCTGTTTCATAATAAACTACAAACTAACACTGTTAGTCTTGTAGATTTATCTTAATTCAATTACACAGACTGGTAAAATAGTAACTGGTACTTTAGTATTTTTTAATTTCTGTAATATCACTAATAGTCACCCCTATCATGAAAAAAGTAAGTATTAGTATTATTACTACGCTAGTTTCTTCACTTGTACAATGAACTAATACTATTAGCTTTCATTATGAAAAAGGGCCCAGATTGTGACTTTTCAGCACGGAAGAAGCTCATGAAACAAAACTTTGAAGAAAATTATATGTAATTATAGTAGTGATTTATTATTTATTAAAAATTTACCACGGATTTATTAGTTTGTTTGGTTGTCTAGTGGTGCCAACCTTCATTGGTCATCAACGCCATTTATATTTTATTTAATTTTGCTAATATTCGTTAAATTTTATTTATTTTTTAATTTGATTATTTTATTTATTCATTTTTTTTCCCCTTCCGATCAAGTTATATTTTTGTCAGTAATTTTTTTGATTTCAAAAACTGAAACACCAATTCTATTGCCTTATC
>NW_027105865.1:192321-211640 GCF_000696795.3 Halyomorpha halys
GAGAGAGAGAGAGAGAGAGAGAGAGAGAGAGAGAGAGAGAGAGAGAGAGAGAGAGAGAGAGAATTTTATTGCAGGGAACTTCTGAGCATCCGCGACTGGAGAGCGGCCGCACAAGACCGTGCTACCTGGCAAAGGCTCATTGAGGAGGTCAAGGTCCAAATTGGGCTGTGGCGCCACGGATAGATAGATACATAAATTTTTAATATAGCATCAGATAATAAAATTAGAAAACACATAGAATCTATTGTATATCTAAAAATAACAGGTAAACACTACGTTGACACTAATCAAATTAATATTATTTAACATGAGAAGATGGTCAGGGATGTGGTCAGTAAATAAAAACAAATAAACAAAAACTTATTTATTTTTGCCTCAATATTTAACAGTATCCAGTGTGAGGCTAAAATAGATAAAACATGTGGGGGGGGGAGGTGAAGTAGAATTAGACTAAGACTCAAAATTTTGAGTTTGAAATCTACCAATTATGTATGTACAATATTACCAATTATATATTTTTTTTAAAATAAAGAAATCACTTCTATAACACATATGTATTTATTTGGTCACTATACAAGGGACACCGTTTATTTATTTCGGCCCAGTAAAGCTTTATTTCATATAACTTTAAATTCATAGCGTGATATAGTGTGTCTAGCTAATAAAGTAGACACGCCTATAGAAGCGGCAGGAAGTTAAGACACTTTGGAGAAAAAAAATTCAATTTCCGTCACCCTGATTTAATCCAGCAGAGAAAATTTCCTGTTCCAGTTGTCCGCAATTCTTGTTTTGAGAGAAAAAATTTCTGAACTTCCATATAAACGAAAAATGGAAACTAGATAACGTGGCAATTTAAAAAACTGAATTGGATCTTTTTATATGAAACTCAATCATAAAAACCTGAGGGATAAAAAAAGAAATAAAAACAAATTAAATTATAACGATGTTAATTCTAGATAGCAGAGGTGAACTTAAAAATGAAAGCAATACCATCGAATTAGTTTGGTCCTATGTCGACCTAGATTGAATTTCATTTTTATTATGGAATTTGAGGGAATGACCGTTGGTTGTCATAGTATATGAGCCCATGAAGAGAAAAAAGGCCGTTACTCCACCCCAATTTTTGATTACTTTAATGAAAACTATGTATAATTACTAGTCAAAATTGATGAGTCTGCCAAGTATAGGTAAGGGAAATGAAAAATGTTGGCTGTTTCAAAGCGATAAAAAAAAAAACTAATTTTTCATTCAGAGCTCTATATCTTAAAAAGTAGGAACAACACAAGAAAAGCTAAGAGAACGCCATTTAAAGAACAGTACATTTGCTAAAGTATGAGCCCTAAAAGAGTTATTTACGTTAAATATATTTCGAGATATAGCTTTTTAAAAAGCAACGTTTCAGAAAAATGTTGTATGGGACGTACTGAAAGATCAGTAGTTAGTGAATTTATTTTGAAAAATTTATATCTCAAAAACCATTTGACGTACAGATGTGTATTAGCACTCAAATTAAAGCTAGTTTATGATGTTTATGATCGTAGGAGTAATAGTTTTCATGATATTTGCTAAAAAAAGTTTGCTTTTTAAAAAGCTATATCTCGAGAACTATTGGACGTAAATAGCTCTTTTAGGGCTAATAAATCAGAAAAATTACTCTTCTTTAAATGACGTTCTCTTGGGTTTTCTTGTGTTGTTCCTACTTTTTAAGATATAGAGCTCCGAATTAAAAATTAATGGTTTTTAAGGCTTTGAAACAGCCGCCATTTTTTATTCCCTCTACCTATACTTGGCAGACTCATCAATTTTGACTAGTAATTATACATAGTTTTCATTAAAGTAATCAAAAATTGGGGTGAGATAACTGCCTTTTTTTCTTCAACTATCATGGGTGGTGTTAGCTAGTTGGAAGTCTGGATCATCTTTTTGGAAGAAGGAAGGAAGGAAGATGAAAAGGCAAAAAAAAACAAAAAGTAATAAATATTGGTGTATATATTCTATAATAAATCGTTGTAAGCCTTCAATTGTCATACATACTCTAATGAAATGTTTATTGTTGATCGGAGATTCAACTAGTAATGATAATCACAAATAAGTAAAGATTATTTTATCTGTGCCGACGCTTCGGCCTAAATTTCAGGTCTTCAGGGCTGAAAACAAAAAAGCGTGATAACAATCCTATGATAGTAAACCAATAAATAGTGTAATAATAAATTAAGAAGATAACAACAGGAGAACAGACAAACGAGCACATTCTCCAAACATATGTCCTAATGGCCTCACAACTTTGTGACTTAGTGACCAAGCTGCACGGGAACCTGGAGGTTCTCAGGAGTACCGCTGAATTTATTTTTCATTCTCAGACTTGGACATTTAAATGGGAAGATCGAAGAAGAAGAAAAATAAGATAACAAATAATTCAAACATACTCTCAACATTTATTCCCTAATAACTGTCCAACGTTTCGGACCTCAGGCCATTCTCAAGGATACAACCTATAAAAAGTTTTTTGTTTTTATAACAATCACATTATTTCCTTAACTTCTTACTGATTTCTTTGGCCATACCTTCAATATTGATGTCATTGTTTTTTTTTTAAATCTCAATTTGCAGGCTAATTGCCCTTGTCACATCTTTAAAATACATTAACTCTTAAAATAATATCATAGCAACTTCATAAAATTTTTGTTTTTAAATAGATTTCTTACTTACATAACTTTTTTTATATCCTAAATTTAAAAATCCTTTTTTTACAAACAACTTCTCCTCTTTCACTTATATTTATGAATTAAAAACAGAACCTACCTTCAATAGGTTAGGACTCTGTTATCATGCTAATATAGTTATATAGTTATAGGTTGTATCCTTGAGAATGGCCTGAGGGGCGAAACGTTGGAAAGTTATTAAAGAATAAAGGTTGAGAGTATATACGTATATGTATTAATGACAAAATTTCTCAATGGAAATTGATAAAATTGACAAATATGAGAATACAGTAGTTCATGAGTATGGGGTAAATGCCAAAACGTTGTACAAGTACAAAATATAGAATAGTAATTAGTAGGCTGATCGATCTGTTTAGAATTTAAATCGATGGTGTTTGTCAAATTTATTTTTAACTGAAGGAGTATGTGGAACGTACATCTCGGTATATGAGACCTATGTGGATTAGTACGACAGAAGAAGTGTCATTTCTTCTTTGAAATATCAACAGTCTCTCAAAGTCTTGTTGCCTTTGTCTGCTTTAATGATGATAATGTCGTCGTAGAATTTTAGGTTAATAGGATCGGATAATAGGATCCCTTCCGAAGGGGGATATTTCTAGTTTTACCATTTACCTTCTTTTGAATTATATAAATTTTGATCTTGTACTTACATAATAATACTGTAGTATTGGTGAGAGAAAGATCTTTGCATAATTGGGTAGAAAAATTTGAAGAGAAGGATGGGAAGTAGGAGGCAATGAGAAATAATATTGCAAATGTACGGTACTATATAATCCTCTTCCAATGGTTAATGTATCTCGGTTTTAGTTTTCAGCACTGATATAGGCCGAAACGAAGGCACAAATTAAAAAGTTTTATTTATTTTTGTTTATTATCAATAATTGCACCCCCGACCTATGGAACACCTATTATGTTGCTAAGAAAAAAAAAAAAAAAGTTACAACATCAATGTTATCAGGTCCGACTCCAAGCAATTTAAGGTCAGGGATCCTCTAGATTAGAGAAGATATTTTCAGAAAAACCTTTTGTCATCAACAGAAATAAACTATGTACTAGTTAAAATCTTTACATTGCTCTGACATCATTAGGGATATTCGTGATCTTTAGTTTAACATGTTAAATGGAAAAACTTATGTTAAATGGAGAAATATTTCCTTCTTTTACCATGTTAAAATTATATAACATGTAACATGGCTGAGAGTCTGTTAGTAGGTGTGTTAAATGGAGAATCACGTCACGAAACAGACCAGCTGAGCTTGTCACCGTTTTATTTGTTGTCGTGTTAGGTTACTTACTCGTAGTTTGTGTTTTTGTTTTTTTCTTTTGTCTTGTATTTTGGACTTTTTAAAA
The DNA here is from genome assembly GCF_000696795.3 of Halyomorpha halys. Classification (NCBI taxonomy): domain Eukaryota; kingdom Metazoa; phylum Arthropoda; class Insecta; order Hemiptera; family Pentatomidae; genus Halyomorpha; species Halyomorpha halys. Next base: position 196,395 of record NW_027105865.1, read on the forward strand.
ATATAATCAGTAGCCAAACTTTTACACTTCTATTTTTCAATTATTTTAGGGATGTTGTAATAAATTACTGTAATCAAAACTTAGAAGTAAACAATAGCATGAAGTTCTGGAAGGAAAGGTAACAAGTTGCTCAGAAAATCCGCTAGGAGCTCTTATGCATTTATCATTTAACATGACTTTAAATAGGGCTGCTCACAATGCTATACTTATAACATTTGATATGTATTGACCTTTTGACAATCCTGGGTATTATTAAGGTGTTTCGCCATCTTCCCCCATACCTGGTCAGGGTATCCTTCTACGAACCCTTTAGGGGGTCCCCGGATATGAAAACATCTGTGTTAAGTTTGTCACATTACCAGAGTCCCCTTAGAAAATTAGACTTGCTAACCTTTAAGTGTTCTAACAAAAATGACAGGTTTGACGAGGGACCAGAATAAAATTAAGCAGGTGCAGGTACTTCCTGGACATGTCAAATTTTATCATCCACTGAAAAAGCCCGGAGGAGGGTAACGCCTGCCTCGGGAGAGTTCGGTCACCGATGGCCAATGAGAAAGGAGATTCAAAAATAAGGTAACGCCCTAAAAGGGATGTGGGGGAAAAGGCACAGGAAATCTAGATCAGAAAAAGAGACACTCAACAGGAAGGCTTAGAAGAGAGAGGACCAGGCTTGAGAGAGCTTCAGAAGCCGGAGCGGAGCAAGATGCACTTCGACCAGACGAAGTAGTCAGGACCACGAGACCTGGACATCCCGTATGAACGACACCTACGGAACTACATCCCACGGCATCAGCAGTTATAAGTATAAACTAAACAATAAGCAATAATGTAATAATCTATATTTTATGGCAACCGTTTATTTGAATCATTACAACCATTTTAATAATAGTAATAAATTGTAAATAAGTACTTAGTTTCTTTATGTAGTTTATATACTATTATATAACCCAATATACCACCCTTTATTATACTATATAGTTAATGGTAACAACATTTTATAAATATAAAGCTATTTAATTGGTAAACTGGTAAACACACAAATAGTCTTTGCAAAAGAATCCAATTATAATAATAGTTTTTTTAAGACTCAATATATAATTAATTAATTAACTTATTTTTGGATAATGGCCTTCAGCGATTATCCTGGCATCCCGATTAAATCTCCATAGCATACATAGCACATTTAACATGGTAAAATATTTTACATTTAACACAATATCATGAATACCCCTATTATTCACCTGACCGGAAGGTTGTTTGAAATAGTTTTTCCACTACCGCAATAATCAATATTTTTATTTCTCCTTTATATTTAGTTGATACTGATTTTAGTTAATTTTTAATTTTCTATTTTATTATTTTGCGACTATTTTTTATATTCCTGTCAGTAACAGTCATTGGAAACCTCTCACCAGCTGATTGAATGGAGTTGTTCTTTGTCTGTTGAAAACAGGGAGATGCCATAACCCTACTCTCCTTCAAAGGAAAAATGAAACAAAAAATACCACGCCCTTGGAGCTTAGGTTTACGTCGAGGTTAATTTTTGTTTTCTGATCCCTCTAAAACAGAATATAGACATGAATTAATAAAATGCATTATGTGAAAAGAATATAATTCAAATTGAATACTACCTTTGGTATTAGAAGGTCTTAGTGACATACTTATCTATATACCGAGGTGCTCGTTCTGTGGAAACTGATACTACAATACCTGGAGGTGAGAGTCCTACGCGAGGCGATTAGATGTGAACAGATAAATAATTAAATAAAATAAAAGTAAAAATAATAATAAGAAAATATAAGATCAGTAGGGTGGGGGAGGGAGAGGGTAGAAAGAAGAAAGGACTTAAGGAAGGGTTGATAGGGTTGACAGGGCCCTTTCTACCCTTCCACCTCGCAGTTAACGGAACAAATGATCAAAAAAAGCAGTAAGGCTGTCAAAAAACTTTATGTGTCTTCGTATGATGAGCTGTTGTGTTCTCTATCCAGTTGAATAAGAGCCGAGATTCTAGTTTCATGCCACGGTATGTAAGATTTTGCAGCAGGAGGGGCGAGAAGGAGCAAGAGGTTCAACCACAACCCACCTGAGCGTAGCACATCGAGCCTCACTGAAGCTCTCAAATTTACAAATTACTTTATTTTGTAAAAACATATTGTTATTTTTATATATTATCAACTTCTTTACATAACACTTAACAATATCGATAAAATGGTTAATAAACGATAACAAAACAATTCACGAAACTATCTCAAGCAGACAAGTTAAGGCCACTTCTCGGTCATAGCCACATGGACTAGACCTATAAATAATGAGCTCTAAATCTCATATTCGATCTCTGATCCTCAGCCCTGCCTAGGCTAATCATTGCACGGGTGGCGTACACTCTGCTTGAGATGGATTGGTTCATTGCCCATCGTATTCTCTCAAGAGTGATGTTTTTCTGTACGCATACCTAAGATGAAAGCCTACCTCCTTCAATCCTCTTCTCCTCTCCAACAATCTTAGTCCGTTCGCTTCATCTCGGTTACTAGAATAGCTGATCCCGTCTCTCCCCAGTTCTAGTCAATCCGCTTCATATCGGCTACTAGAACTGTTACTCTACCTCCAACTCTCTATCCTCTTACCTAGACTTTCTCCTTTACCTGCGTCAGTGTCCAGGGCTCATCCCTGGCACGTCCGTTCCTTTCTTCCAAACTTAATAAATACGCCTTGTCGAGGGCGTTCTGTAAAGTGGTTATCAGGATGGAGAGCCGCCTAAGACTAGCAAACCTCACTCACTCATAACTAACTTCGAAAATGTCTTTTGGTTTGCATTGTAAATTTTCGGTCTCTGTTGGGATTTTTCTTATATGAGGTTAATAGGAATATCCACCATTGAAAAATAAACTGAAACAGAAGGCAGCCAGTGGATTGGCTCGTAATCTTCCTCTACTCCTTTGCTAGGCCCCTCAGACCGCCTTTTTGGCTTCACTTTTCCTGCAAGCTTCCTGGATGTGTGTCATGTCCTCCATTGCAATCCTTCCTCCAAGGTTGAAAAATGTTCATTATTGTTTATGTATTTTGTTTGTTATCGATCAAGACATTTTTTGAAATTTATATCTGTCTATCGATTTAGTTTAATAACTAAAGAGTATAGGAAGAAGTCAATTGAGCGGTTAAGAAGGAAGCAAGCCCGGAGCGTAGCCACCGGGTCCTACGAAAGGATGAAAGGTAAAGGAAGGAGGAGAAATTCAGAGAAGGCAGAGAAATAAAAGACAATATACATTTCCAAAAATATAACTCTAGCAAGTATTAATCCACTATGTTAATTGTTATCCTCTGCTTCTCAGTGGATCAGCAGATTCTATTAGAATCGTTATTAATTCAAATGATATATTCATATATATTACAATTTCTTATATAGTTATTACATATTACAATTAAGACATTTGCAAAGAATAGTACAAATATTATTATCCGGCGTTTTCTTGTCTCCATTAGTAGTCATGCTGGGTGATAGCGGTTTCGGTGGTTGTTATAGTTAAGGTCTAGACCAGCAGGTAGCGTGTCCCTGAGTAAGAGGCTCCTTAGAGTAAAGATTTCAAAGGTTGTTGTAGTTCCAAGTCACAAATATAAGCTTTAATTTTCAAGTTTTTGTAATATTCGAAGAGGCTTAAAAAAAGGATTCTAGTTACTTAGGTAATCTAACTATAGGGAATTGGAGCTAGATTATACTTTCGTCCTTTAGATAAATAATCCTTACAAGAGTGGAAGGATTTATCAAAATTGACAAACTCATTTTTAATACAGCCCCCCACCCTTTCCCCACCATCAAATATAAATTGTAAAGTTTTGCAAAGAAGCTAAGGCCCTCCGCTTAGCATAAATGTAACCTCTTCCAAGCAGACTTAAAGCAATACTTAAATCAATTCTCTCAAGGAGGGGCGCTTTGTTATTTTTTTTCCTCCTAAATTTATTCATTTTTTAACTTAGACCCTGTGGTTTGCAGTATGAATAAATATTCTCCTTCTCGTCTTTAATAACTTCAGGATTATTTTTTGAGAACATTAAGTCATTTTATTTGGTTAAAGAACGATTCTAAGACAATAAATTAAATCAAATTCCCTTTGTTGAACATGCTTCCTTAGTAAAAACCGATTCTCCATTGATAAATGTATAAAAATATAACTTTTTCATTTTTATTTTATTTAGTTTTTTATATGTAATTCGATGATTCCTAACCCAAGGCTTTCAATGGTGTAATTAATTGCTTTATGATTATTGAACTATGTAAATCACAATAAAAGACAAGAAAACATATTTGTTCAGTCTTGTCGCCAATTTATGAAGTGAGGTGTACAAGTATCAAAGGTCTTGAACTATGCGTATTCATTAAGGTTAGGTTAAGCTAGCTAGACAGAAGATAGAATTGGATGTGGGGGAGAGTTATGCTTCTAACTCCCTAAACCTTCGGGAAGAAAAAAAGGGAGTTATTTCACCCCAATTTTTGATTACTTTAATAAAAACTATGTATAATTACCAGTCAAAACTGATGAGTCTGCCAAGTATAGGTAGAGGGAATAAAAAATGGCGGTTGTTTCAAAACCTTAAAAAAAACTTTAATTTTTTATTCGGAGCACTATATCTTAAAAACTACCAACAACACTAGAAAATCTAAAAGAACATTATTTAAAGTAGAGAAAATTGTCTGAAATATTAGCCCTAATAGAGCCATATATGACCAATAGTTCTCGCGATATAGCTTTTTAAAAAGCAACATTTCATAAAAATATACTCAAATATCAGTAGTTAGTTAATTTATTTTGAGAACTATGTGACGTAGAGATGTCTGTTAGCACTCAAATTAAAGCTAGTTCAATATACTATAAAGTAGTATATGATCTTTACCTTCGTGGAAATAGTAGTTTTTTTAGATATTTTCTAAAATAAATTGATCTATAGTTGTTCAGACAATAAGTTTGATTTATGAAAAACTTTTTTTCAGAAACCATAGGATGTACAGATGACTGTCTGCACTCAAATTAAAGCTAGATACATTTATTATAAAATAGTTAATAATGTTTATCTTTGTAGGAGTAGTAGTTTTTATTATATTAGACAAAATAAACTCACAAAATGTCAATTTCTAGTTGTTCGTATAAAATGTTGCAGTTTTGAAAAAATATATCTCTAGACCCATAAGACGCAAATATGTCTGCCAACACTCAAAATAAAGGAAATTTAACTTATTATAAAGTAGTTTATGACACTTATCTTCGTAGGGGTAGTAGTTTATACAGTAGTATGATATTCACATATGAATATAGATTTGGCAAATGAAAATATGTCGGAATAACTATAAATCAATTTATTTTAGTCCGCTCGTATAATTCATAACAACAACTAAACCCCGTCTGCCCTCAATAAGTGCCATTGTGGCAATCTTGGCTTTTGTACATTTCGACTGTTAATGAGGCAGTACAGACGTGGGCCCACCAACTTTGGACCAGTTTGAGAGTTGCAGCTGTGTTTTTAGTTACGGTGCGGCGACCGTAGTATATTGACAGTAAACTATATTTCTCAATCTAACGGAATGGAACAACTTTTCTTCGGGACCGTCGATTAGTATTTATTTTATATTTATTTTAAATTTCAAGATATTTTTTTTTTGTTCTTTTTAAAGCTTTAATACAAAAAGACATAGTCGATTTGAGGTAGATTTAACAATCCATGAACAACATTTATTATTAAAAGTTACTTATTACAAATTACTTAAATAAATGCATTGAGCTTGAAATGGTATTATAACCATTTGAATAATTTACTACTAAATCCCTTTATTCCAGTTGTTTTTATTTCCCCGGAACACCGTCACCAAAAAGCAGTTTTAAGTGTAAAAGAGGCCACTTAGATGATAATAAAGAGGGCAAATATAAAGAGAGAAAATAATTCCCAGATATATTCCAGAGAGGGGAGCCTAATGGGGTAGGGGATTCTGCATCACAGCTGATAACTCCACAATGGCGAGTTTCATTCAGTCATCTCCCTCGTTTTGGGGACAATATCCCTCGGTTCAGATGGATCATTTAATATATTCTGTGGTGAAGAAAATGCTAGAGAGACTATTAATAACCTTAATATTCCATGTATACCTAACCATAATAAAGATAAATTAATCTTGATTATTATACGATAAAAATATTTAACAAAATAATGTGATAAAAGAAAAAGTGTACACAGTGTGAACTTGAGTTTATAACTATTGATCGAATTAAACAGATTCTATTGTGGGATTTTCCATAACGATTTAAAGCTTGAGAGATTTATCGTGGAGGCGGTGGCGTGTCATTCATTAATTCTAACTTCAAATTAAGATGTGAAGTACTACTCCAGAAGATTTCGACAATGCGTGTTCATATAATTTAGGTGGATGAATTGATAGAATGAGTTTTACGGAAACTAGTCGCAAATCCTCGTAGGAAGGAAACTTTACTCAGTATGGAACTATCCTATAATCATTCAGGGGATTAGTATAATTAGTAGGACTAGGTATAATTAGTAGTCAAAATTGATGAGTCTGCCAAATATAGGTAGGGGGAATAAAAAATGGCGGCTGCTTCAATACCTTAATTTTTCATTTGGAGCTCTATATCTTAAGAACTACGAACACTAGAAAATCTAAGAGAACATTATTTAAAGAAGAGTAAATTTCATAAAATATTAGCCCTAAAAAAGCTATTTACGTCCAATTGTTCTCGAAATATAGCTTTTTAAAAAGCAAAATTTCTTAAAAATCTACTGAAAGATTAGTAGTTAGTTAATTTATTTTGACAAATCTATATCTCACGAACTATGTGACGTACAGATGTCTAGCACTCAAAATTAAAGCTAGTTTAATGGACTATAAAGAAGTTTATGACCTTTACCTTCGTAGGAATATTAGTTTTCATGATATTTTCTAAAATAAATTGATTTATAGTTGTTCAGACAATAAGTTTGATTTATGAAAAACTTCATTTTAAAAACTATTGGACGTACAGATGTCTGCCAGCGCTCAAATTAAACCTTGTTAAATTTACTACAAAATAGTTAATTATGTTTATCTTTGTAGGAGTAGTAGTTTTTATGATATTTGACAAAATAAACTCACAAAATGTTAATTTCTAGTTGTTCGTATAAAATGTTGGATTTTTTAAAAAATATATCTGTAGATCCATAAGACGCAGATATGTCTGCCAACACTCAAAATAAAGGAAATTTAACTTACTATAAAGAAGTTTATGACACTTATCTTCGTAGGGGTAATAGTTTTTATGATATTCACATATGAATATAAATTTGTCCGAAGAACTATAAATCAATTTATTTTAGCGAATTTCATGTAAACTATTACTCCTATGAAGATAAACATCATAAACTACTTCATATCTCGTTAAACTAGCTTTAATTTGAGTGCTAATAGACATCGGTACGTTAAATGGTTTTTGAGATATAAATTTTTCAAAATAAATTCACTAACTACTAATCTTTCAGTACGTCCCATACAACATTTTTATGAAATGTTGCTTTTTAAAAAGCTATATCACAGAAACTATTTAACGTAAATAACTTTATTAGGGCTCATATTTTAGCAAATCTACTCTTCTTTAAATGACTTTCTCTTAGGTTTTCTTGTGTTGTTCCTACTTTTTAAGATATAGAGCTCCGAATGAAAAATTAGTTGTTTTTCTCGCTTAGAAACAGCCGCCATTTTTTATTTCCCCTACCTATACTTGGTAGACTCATCAATTTTGAGTATTAATTATACATAGTTTTCATTAAAGTAAACAAAAATTGGGGAGAAATTACTGGCTTTTTTCTCATCTTGGGCTCTTGTACTAGATGGACTTGTTATCCTTACAGGTAGGAAATTCTACTCCATAAGGATTCCAATTAAATAATTCTGACTCCAAATTAAGATATGAGGTATCCTAGATCAGAAGGCCTCGAAAATGCGTGCTCTTATTGGTCAGATAGATGGCTAGGAGATGAATTGACAGTATGAGTTTAACGGGAACTAGCCGTAAATCTACGCAGGATGGAAACTACACTCCGTAGAGAACTAGCCTACGATCGTGAAGGGAATGATTGGTCCTACAGGAACTAACTGTAGGCCCTTGTAGGATTCTTCCTTCCTATTCACGACTGAAAACTATTTCCTACTAGTTTTTAGTCGTGAAGGGGACAAGTCCTACAGGAACTACCTGTAGGTGCATACAAAAGGTATAGGATATAGGAGGTGACCAGGAGGATTTAGCGTGAAATAAGAACAGCAGATAATATGCAAAACTAGTGGAAGAGTATATAGATCGAATGTGACTATTTTCTATTTTTCGAGAGGTACTGAAGAGATGGTACTCCGGAATAATCAATCTGCTAGGAATGCAAAGGCCGGTGAGAGGCGCGGCCTGTAAGAAATATTTTTACTGTATATCAGTATATTCTTTTGTTTGCATGTTTTTATTAAAATAATATATTTACAATTACGATAATATTTACATGGTTTGTAAATGAGAACATTAAACTATTTACAATGCAATTAATAAATCAAAATTATAATTATTTTAATAAACATGGGTAGTGCTATCTAGCGGGGAGCAATTGGGGTGGAAGTTCTTCCGTTCTATAATACATAGGGTTGCTACATTATTATCGGAGTACTATCGAGGCATAAGTACTAGCACCAATTTAAAAGATAAGATACTCTACACCAGAAGGCCCCGAAATTCATATTCAAGGCATGGTATGCTGACTAGAAGATGAATTGTCAGAAGGATTGGCTAGTTTTAAGCGTATTCAAAGTAAATCCTCGCAAGATGGAAACTCCACTCCATTCGCTTCAGGTCCTTGCAGGAACGGATACCACTCTCGGTGAGGTACTTGCTTACAGTCGAGATGGAGCCAGTTCTTCAGGCATTCGTTGTAAATCCTGGCGAAAGGATAAAGTGGATAGGAAGGAGTGATCCAGAGAAGGAAGAGTGGAATAATGAAACAGTTCAATTTTCCCCCAAAACATCGGTACAATTTACTGATCCACTTATGTGTAATATTTCTTGCTGCCTCCTGAGAAGGCGAATCCGTGAAACGGATGTCTACTTGAGTTCGTGCTTGGTGGTATCTCTGGAATTAAAAATTCCATTGGAAGAGGCCACTTATTAAACGTTGGTTTTAGTGGATCAGATAATTCTTTTGTGAACTTTATTGATTCAAATAATAAATTTATGAATGTAACAATATAATAAATAGTTATGAACATGTTAAGTTAAAGTATGTACAAAATTGGTACTAATATGTGACAATTTTAAGGCTGAAGATTGTAGTGGTTCACCTCTCGGTAATTAGGTCGCAACGAGTTAGTTTACAGCTCTTAAGTAGTCATTCGGTGACCGGCAATAGTAGCAATGCCGCTAGACTTATTATATCAGCGAATGCGGAGTTACTTCACGGAATATGTATTACTCATCATGGTTTCCTGATAGCTCTGGATCATATTAGAAAATATTATAATTCGATAAAGTCACGGTCATTTGGAATGTACTCACGATGAAAATACCAAGGAGAAAGTGTACTACTTGCGTACGGAATGTCATGACGTCACACTCGTAGAAACAATATTATCGTACAAACTTTCAAATAAGCGTGGAAACATTATCCTGTAAATGAAATCAGTATAAGAGGAAAAAAAGTGATATGAAACTTAACAACATTTCATCTTAAGATACGGGACTGAACTGCATTTTATGAATTGTATTTTAATTCAAAGGAACTTGATAAGCTTTCAAAATTCGAGTTTTTACTTGTGTAGTCATTGTATTTAAGGATGGTTGTGAAGCTATAGTTTACTGAGAGTTAGAATGGAAGGAAGATAGAGTAGGTGAGAGAGGTAGAGAGATTTCTTGTCAAATATGAAGAAGAAATAAAACAAAAATGAAAGAAAATGGGTTACTTACCCTGTCAAAACATGTGTTCTGTAGTTTATTAAAACCTTTTCTGAAAAGATTAAGTAGAGATGGTAAATGGCTCCAAATCAGTTCCCTAAGTTATCTCAATGAGCAGCAATACAAGTGATGGTATAGTATGACTATCTAAAGTTCAGTGATATGGATGAAGAACAACAAATGCTATAGTCAATGTGTAGTTCTTCATTAATATCAGATGAATATTAAAAAAAAAAACTACTCAAGTTACGCTCAAGCGCAAATAATAGCCCATATTAACATTTTTTTAAACCCTCCTCGCAAATTCTGCAGCAGCGGGATAGTGCACATGCCACTGCTATCAAAAATCAAAGATTTATTTTTTGTTTTCTTATTCTACACTTTTTGGGTTTGGAGGGTTCCATTTAATTTTTGGGAACAATTTTCAGCTTTACTGTGGCGCAGCCCAGCTCTCCTGGTCTGCATCCGTCCTGGTGCCTCCTCCAGTTTATCACCCTGGTCTCAGTTTCAGCTTCCTCTTCTTCCAGTGGCTCGACGGTACCAAGTGGTCAAGCCATTCCCATAGTGAAATGTGTGGGGCCCACTTTGGGGGCCTTCCACCAATAATTGAACTTCCTGAAGAAGGAATAATTCTCTTCTTTCAACAAGGGAAGTTCGACTCAGAGAGGGCGAAGATTCTGTTCATTTTCGACAGCCAGGGTTGGTGTAATTCACTATATGTTTTACTGTTTCAGGGACTCTGCACATGGGAAATTCGAGGAGGGGGTCGACATTCTTTCCAAAGCTCTGCAGCTTTCCCTAGAATACTCTGTGTCAGGATCTGGGTGACCCAATAGTCTGGAAGGACCACCTTAGCCTTTAATCTCGAATGGACAGTGGGGAAGAACTTTCCCAAAGTTGCGCCATTCTGGCTTACTACCAATCGTCGATTTTACTCCCCTATCGAGTCCCCCAGAGATTGGGGTCTAACCAATCCTCTCCCAGAGTCCCTCCAGTTAAGGGGAATGTCTACCTCAGAACAAGAGTTTTCCTTTAACCTTGTTTGGGATCATCGATCATGACTACAATGTTAGAGTAGCTTTTTAAAAATCGTAGGGTATTCTAGTTTATTAGAGATCAATGCCCTAAAATACTCCCACAAGGTTAGGAAGGAAAGATTATTCTTAAAAATAACCAACCAACACTAGCCTCAGTGAGAAGGTCTAGATTTAATTTGTGGGTCCACAAGAAATTGAAATTCAGGCTGGATTCAGCCACCGTATTCAAAACAAAAAATGACTTGTAACTATAGGGTATTTTAACAAAGACAACATAACTTGGACAGCCATGTTTGACTGACAAATGATGCAAATGTTCAACTGATAAGTTACTAAATGTTCAGCTATTGTCAATATAATTCGCTATTTATTCCGCTTTAGTTGCTATTTTAGTTGGACACGGATAGATCATTCTATTTCTATCAATCGTCAAAATGTTAGATCACTGCTAATATAGAAATGGTGACTAAGAGTTTGAGAGAGCCTCAGACAATGTGAAATTTTGGTGATTATGAAAGAAACCATGAACTTGTAAATTCCATGACGTAACCATAACTCGTTATCCAAATAGATTTGAAAGATTTCTGGTTTCAAAAGGACTGCATCATATAAGAAAAACAATTGATTTATAGAAATAAAAACTCAGGTTTTTGATTCGGAGACAAGACATGATCTTAAGGATTATAAGATTTAATGCCATAATTATTTTATTCAGTGGGCTCATTTAAAATCAATGCGACCAATCTACAATTTTTCAAAAACTTAATTATTAACATAACATGCGTTATGAGATAAAAGTGAAATTATATCAAAAAGTGATGAAAAATTAAACCTTTTGTATTCAATCTATCTCATGAAGTAGATAGAGGTTGTCATTTTGAATTATGTGGTGTTCAATACATATTTTACATAGTAAAATAAAAACAATAATAATGTAAAAATGAGAAGTTTTAGATCAAAATGCATGTTGTCAATGTTTTTGGATCAGGGAATATATTTTGATGAAATCCATTTTATAATGAACAAACTTCAAAGCTACGTAAATCAGTGTAAAGAAGCAATGCTATTGGTGCTATCAATGTGGGTATTTTCACCTGATTTCCTTGAGTAATTTTGGGTATAATGGCTTTAGTTATATACAGAGAGCTAGTGCAGTGTCACACTTGAAATAATTTGTCTAGTTAATCCTTTTTTCCTTTAGACACTTTTTCTATAGCTAACAAGTTATTTTTTCCCCTTAGATCCTGAAGTTACTCTTTAGGACATAGGTTTACCAATTAGATGTAATTATTTTTAGAGCACAGTATAGATTCACACATGGGACCTAGGGTGGTTATGTAGCGAGAGGGAGCAAGCGGTTTAGCCAAAACTCACCAGAGCGCTGCACCTCGAGCCTCATCGAAGCTCTCAAATATACATATTACTTTATTTTGTAAAAACATATTGCTATTTTAATATATTAATAATTTCTGTACATTACACTTAACAATATCTGCAATGATTAATAAATGATACCAAAACAATGCACCAAACTATCTCAAGCAGACATATACCAACCGCTTCTCGGTCACAGGCACATGGACTAGCCCTAAAAATAAAGGGGCTCTAAATCCCCATTTTGGTCTTTGATCCACATCCTTACCCAGGCCTAGTCATAGCACTGGTGGTGTACACACTGCTTGAGATAGAAAAGTTCATTGCTGATCAATTCTCACAAAAGTTTTTTTTCTGTACACATACTCAAGATGATGGCCTATCTCCTCTCCTTCTCGCTAGCAATCTTAGTCCATCTGCTTCATCTCATCTCAGCAACTAAGATTGTAACTTGATCCTTTACACTGGTCTACTAGTAAGCTGGCTCCTATCTTGACAGTTCTAGTCCGTCCGCCCGCGGCAACTAGATCTGTTACTCTACCTAAGACTCTCTCTTACTTAGACCTGCTCTACCTACGTCAGTGTCCAGGGCTCATTCCCTGGCACAGCTCTTCCTTTCTTACCTATTATTGAATACCCCTTGTCGAGGACCTTCTGTAAAGAGGATATCAGGCTGGAGAACCGTCTAAGACTAGACAACCTCGACAGATACGATTTTGGGGCCCTGGGTGGATTTATTTATGGTACTCACACCAGATTATTTTTGGGGCCTGGGGAGAACACAATTTAAGGGGGGGGGGTTGTGTGGTTCTGTTCTTAAAACACAGGTCAGATATATTTGAATATAATTTTTCAGTCTTGGGTGGATCTAATGTGGGGCCTGGTGTGAATTTGTTTTTGGGGATCTGGATTGAAGCAATTTTAAGGGGTAGATTTATTTTTGGGGCCTGGGTATGAAAGAATTTTAAGACTGTTGAGAATATACTATGTACTAACAGTTAATGTTGTCAAGACTGTAATTATCAAACAAGTATACCATGGCAGTAACCTTTACTATTGCTGCAATGACTAAAACTACAATAATTTACTGTCACGGCGTATACATCTGACAGTTGCTTAAATGATAATACGTGTACTATCAACTACCACACAAAAGCTAGTACAAAAGACTATTTTCGAGGCCATGGCCATGTATTTGGTGGGTAAAACAAGTATTACAAAATCTAATTGCAATCTTTTTTTTTTTTTAAATTCAATTCAAATTTACCTAGACTCTACTGAAAAACTATTTACATGCATAACAGTAATTAGGAGGAGTGTATAACAGTAAATAGGAGTTAATGTAATCAAAAAAGTTCTGGCAGTGCGAAAAGTTTATTTATAACTACACATCAATACCTTTAACAAAGAATTAAAAATTAACTTTCTTTGATGATTTATTACTAACTCTAAAACTTTTCTTATACCAAGTATTTATGGAACAACAGTGATAAAATAGTTTTTGAGGTCTACTAATAACGAACAAATTTGATACTACAAACACTAATAAATGTGCGTTATATAATTAGGGAAAAAAAAAACTAAATTAATGTAATTACTCAAAAAAGGAAACTAAGAAACTGTTGTTATTAGACAAAAAAAAAAATATATATATATATATAGAAGACATTGAGCTGTCTTGAATAACTATCTATTTATAATACCTACAACCTATATACACAAAAAATTAATTTACAATGTACACATCATAGATCAATGCTAAAATACCGACAATACCAAAAAGAAAGATAATTCACAAGGCATCGCCAGTTTTCTTCAGAAATCAGTAAAAGATTATCTGCGATAGTTATATTTAGGTTTCCTTTGCCGCATAGGACCAGGGTTATTATTTTGATAGGGACCAGCACTTCTCCATGCCATCTCATTATCATGATAGAATTTATAAGGATGGTAACCATGACTAGAAAATCTATCGTAATATTCATAAACAGGATTATTCATGAGATTATGTTGGAAGTGACTAGAAAACTTTGGTACAGTTGGCAACTGAACAGGATGATAAGCTCGATTGCAGTCATTATATCCAGAATAGCAAGGATCGGGGGCATCATTATATCTATTAATATTAGGAGGATGAGGGGCATATCTCATATTGATGGTCTGTCTGTAAACAGGAAGATTGTCTAAAGCATCACGTAAGTCAATGCTTTTGTTGAAATCATCGAACCCGATGAGGCGGAAATCCTTCTCGGTATTTACGAGATCACTTGCATTGTCATTATTCCAATGCCTTGTGATCTGGATATTCTGACCAATAAAATTGCTATGAGAAGGTAAATTATTATCGCCATAATCAATGTGACTAACAAAATTATTATTTTGTATGTCACTAACTGTTCTCTGAACTAGAGATGCCTTGTGGTAATTCGGTGGAGTTTTCGCTAATTTTCTTTCTGGCTGCAGGTTGACAGGATTCACTACTTCAGACTGTTTAACAAAGTGCGTTACTTTTATGTTTTGAATTTTCTTTTTGTTCTTCTTCCTCTTCTTTTTGTTAGGTGTATCTAAGAATAATTAATATTAGGTTAGTGACAAAATAAATTAATAAAACAAATCGATTTCAAGAGCTGTTAATACAAACAAAAAGTTATATTACAAATCATAAAACAAGGACCTGGACATATTATTTGTGACTGATATAATAAAAAACAAGAACAAAACTTTTCACGACCCACTCGCTGTACACCTCAACTGGTACAAACATTACTGACAAGCACACAACAGCTAAATCCGACAAGAAATCCAAAGCGGAGGAAAAATAAATTTACACTAAATGCCAAAAGCCAAATGTAATATTACAGAATAAATAATAATAATAT
>NW_027105865.1:213665-214306 GCF_000696795.3 Halyomorpha halys
CAAGATCCTTTTAACTTTCAAATAAATGAAAATTTCAGACTATTTCTGGAGAAAATAATTAAAAAATTAATTTATGTATATTTTCTTTTTTTTTTTCATTCGCACAACAGACCGTGGAGGTCCTAGGCCTCGCGCAATGTACTTTAGAAATACATCGTGCGTTTCCTGACGTGGTTTCCATAAGGTGGGTCCGTCATTCCTACGCCTATTTTTGTGAGTGCCACCCATTGCTGACGGGCTGACGGGCCTCACAAATGCTTGGGGGGAGATTGTGAGTGAGTATTGCATAATTTTTTGCTTGAAAAAATCCCGGGTAGGGCGGGATCTAAGTCGAAATCTATGGGTTGGCAAACAGCCCAGTTACCAACCTGCTACCGTTACCCCTCACGTATAATATTAACTGATGTGAAAATACTTTTAATACGTAATTTTGGATTTTTATTGATTTATCAACGAAGTTACAATCTCATGTCATAGCTAAATCATACCCTCTAGGTTTTAATTACTTCAGAATAGAGAGAGTGTATGGTAGATTAATATGCAATTAATGTTATTAATTTAATAAAATGAATTATATATTATAGAATACATGTAAATGCTCAAAAAATTAATCTGTTTAAACACAACTTTCCTACCCCGGA
>NW_027105865.1:214356-226746 GCF_000696795.3 Halyomorpha halys
TTTTAAAAGTTCTGGCAGATATATAGTTTTTGAATTATTAGAAAAATAAAAAATATATATTATACTAGTCTGATTTATGTGGGCTTTAAAACGCATCGATGTGTTGAACACTACACATCAAAAGTTGTATCCGATTTTTAACTTCGATGAAAAGAAAAAAAAATAATGAGATGTTTTACGAGCCTAACCACTGACTTATATTTGGATTTGTACTATTTCCATATGACAAAGATAAATCCTTAAAGATGAAAATGCTTAATATTATAACACCCTGATTGTAATATAAAACTTATGAAAACATTGTAACAACGAAAATGTTGTACTCATTGTCATTTTATTTAATAGAGAATTTATTTAGAATCTACGATTTATCTTTATTATAAATAACTGTCCCCTGCGGTTTCATCTGCGATAAATTTGTATTATATGTGCCTGTTTTATGAGTAAGTATAGGATTGAGATTAACTGATTAAATCTATAATTTATATAGGATAAAAGTCTAATAACTAAGAAACTAAGAAAATTTTTTTAATCTAACGCTTGCAGCTCTGCTCCTATTGGTCATTGACATGGAATGCATAAAGCCTTTCTCAGTAAACTATCCATATTAAACAAAAGGAATTTTTCAAATAAGACTGGTAGTTCTTGAGATTAGTACGTTCAAACAAACTCCTAAACTTTATAAAATATAGATAAGGAAATAAATAGTCAAATTATCAACTAACCTGCAACAGATTTATTAAGTGTGTCTGCTAGTATTTCTATATTTTTAAACATCTGCTTCATTTCATGATTAGCCGATGCTTCAATGGCGTTTTCAATATTTGATGCTAAAGGCAGCGCCCAAAGTTTTAAATTTCCAGGAAGTTTAACATCCCAAGATAATGCTAAACCAAAAGACACAAATGCAATAATTAAAATATTACAAAAATAACGTAAACTATACTTATTATAATCATATTCAAATAAATGTCTTACCGATATGTGTCAGAAGTAAATTAGTTAAAAATCTCATTGCAGTTGGCAAGAAATGGATACCATCAGCCGATCTCCTGTTAAAAAATAAATTGAATTACAGAAGAATCACACCAATTTGAACTTCATTGAACCAGATCATTTCGTGATTCCATTCACTCGCAAAAAAAATTGGAGATTAGTGAAGATTAAATTTGAATTACGCATGTTATAGTGAGAGCTAAATATTATGTAAGGTTAACTGTGGCTAAATATTGTCAACATTTACTAAACTGATCGTATCAGTTGAAGTTGATCGTAATTGTGTCTGACCAGCGTTCACTAGAAAAGCTTAACCGCCACTGAGTTCAGTCAGTGATTACTAATTTCTGCAGGCCCTGTTATGATCAGAGGACCAAGATTAAGAAAACCAACTTTTTTCATATCAACCCAGTAGCCACTATCACCATCAGATGGTAACCTGACACAATAAACTGAGTCGTATTAACACGGATTTAGGCCTGACCTTGACAGAAAAAGATCCATTGGGGGTCTGTTTATCTCTTTTGAGTGAATAGAAGTTTACAACTGTGACCCAAAGAAAAAAAAAAGTTGAGTTGTGAAAAAAAAAAACAACAATAAATTTTTCATGATGGGCTCTCAATCATTACTAAAAATCTTTTGCACTTTCCCTTCAGCATTGTAGGTGAGGTAGACATTCACTAGTGAAGGTCAACATTCACTACTGAGAGTGTGGGCTCTTCAAATTCTGAAAGTTTTCAATTTTATTATTCAACTAAGTGAATGTCAACCTTTCTAACTGTCAACCATTCAAATATCAAGTATCACTGAAACATTAAATATTCAATAAAATCAAATGTACTGTAAACACTTCACTACCTTTTCGGACATTAACAAGATCCTTTTAACTTTCAAATAAATGAAAATTTCAGACTATTTCTGGAGAAAATAATTAAAAAATTAATTTATGTATATTTTCTTTTTTTTTTCATTGGCACAACAGACCGTGGAGGTCCTAGGCCTCATGCAATGTACTTAAGAAATACATCGTGTGTGGTTTTCATAAGCTAGGTCCGTCATTCCTACGCCTATTTTTGTGAGTGCCACCCATTGGCTGACGGGCCTCACAAATGCCCGGGGGGGAGTTGTGAGTGAGTATTGCATAATTTTTTGCTTGAAAAAATCCCGGGTAGGGCCGGGCTTGAACTCGAAATCTATGGGTTGGCAAACAGGCGCGTTACCACCCTGCTACCGTTACCCCTCACGTATAATATTAACTGATGTGAAAATATTTTTAATACGTAATTTTGGTTTTTTAATAATTTATCAACGAAGTTACTATTTTATGTCATAGGTAAATCAAACCCTCTAGGTTTCAATTACTTCAGAATAGAGAGAGTGTATGGTAGATTAATATGCAATTAATGTTATTAATTTAATAAAATGAATTATATATTATTATAACATACAAAAATAGATAATACAAAATATTAAAGAATTTCATCAATAATTAACCCAAAAAAAAAAGAAAAAATAGTGAAATCCAATGGAAACAGGAAAAGACCAGAGTCCCATCTTTCCCGATTGCAATCCCTTTTGTTAAACTGTTGTATTCTTGGCAGGAACAATATTTATATTCATTATTTATCTTCCCATCTTAAGAAACCCTAAATTTAGAATTTTTAAAATAAAAGAAAAATTAAAATTTTTGTTCATAATTTTTGTCTTACTTGGTCTTTAGATTTATGGTTTGAAGATCACAAAAGTAGTGATAATTTCAACATGAGCGCACCAATGTACACAAAAGATGGGGGGAATATGTATGGAGCGGTAATTGAATGTTTTGTTTTTTTTAATTTTAGAACAAAGTTTCAACATTGAAAATATTTCTTGCTAATATTGGCTCATACATTGAAGAAGTTTGATAATCCCCTCTATGGGGGAGATGGAAAAGGGATAGATAGATATTGTTTCACCTTCCCTCCCTTATTCTAATGACAGACAGTGGATGAAGATATGATTGCTCTTGAAGGATAACTTAGGTAAGGTCAT
Source organism: Halyomorpha halys (assembly GCF_000696795.3). NCBI lineage: Eukaryota > Metazoa > Arthropoda > Insecta > Hemiptera > Pentatomidae > Halyomorpha > Halyomorpha halys. Next base: position 217,384 of record NW_027105865.1, read on the forward strand.
AGGGAGCTCGTAGGCAATGTATACAATCTGTAAAGACAAATGTTTAAGATGGTCATGAATGAGAAATGTTGTTTAATAGAAAATAAGAAGCTTTTACCAACTTAATCAGAATTAAAAGCAGAAGCTCATTCGGCACATCACCTCTTTATGGTAAGATTTTTAAGTACTTATACTTACCTAATTATTTGGTAACGCATGTAGTGGTGAAAATCAAGAACATCATATCCATATGAGGCAGCCAAAGATGCAGAGAACGAATTCGCTTCGATAACATGAATTCTTAGTATAGCTTGCATAAATTCAATCTGAAAACAAAATAATCACTCTCAATATTGTTTAACGATTCAAGTTCACTGTAAATCTCTTTATCATATGCTAAAAATTAACAAAAGATAATGGATAATAGATGCAGTTGGATTTACGTCTCAGTTATGTAAAAATTATTCAGTCCCATTTTAATACTCCCTCAATGTAAGCTACAAGATACTGTGTATCACATGTCACAACTGACCTCACAACCTCATGTTAGATGTCACACCATAACCTGGCTACCTCTATCATAACTAATTACACTTTGTTGGCCAGATTTGGATGGGGTTGGAAGGATTGCACCAATGAATGAGAGTTGCTTTCATCACCATTTGCACACCAACTTGGTGCACTCATCCAACTTGGAAACACCTATTCCTTCACCTACTACATAATCAAACCACTTTGTCAATGTAAATAATTTGAAGAGTCATAAAATTAATTAAGATAATGCACTAAACCTGAATTAGCGGATTCAGGTTTTATTAGTGGTTGGTAGATGTAGTGTGTCGACAATGACTATTGGTATCCCCACTAAACGTTTGGGATTGCTAAGACTTTTATTATTATTACCTGTTTGATAATGAGACCACCAGAAGTAGAAGCTGCAATAGGAAGAGCAGTACCCCAGATAAAGAGTACGTGTTTAGGAAGAGAAGATGTAAGAAGTTTCATCAACTTATCCAGGTTAGATTTGTATTCACCGACACCGCTAGGACCCCATCTTTAAGTAAAAAATACAAATTAAAAAAGTGATAAAACTATCATTATGTTATTATTGGGAGATTCGAACATAAAGCCATGAATCTCTTCAATGGTAAACAACATTTTGATAATTCAGGCATCATCAGCACATCTCATTTTAACAACCTTCCAATAGAGCTAGAAAGTCACTAGTGAAATTTGGAATAGTACATGGTTTGAGACTGAGTGACCAGTGTTACCAAATATACAAGCTAATCAGTCCATGTCGACTCTCAATACTTATAACGATTCGTTATAGCAAACTGCATTCTTGAAGAAGTTGTGGCATGTATATTAAAGCATTATCCCTCAGGAACATCAAAAATGCAGTGACACTGGTTCGATTCCGGCTAGCACCAGAACAGGGGAGGGGGGTTGACTTTCAATTCGCGAGACTTGGTTATTTGAAATCAGGGTATCTCTCAAAACATGTATTTCCATTAAAAATGCAAAATTTGATGATTGCAATACTTCTTGTTACTGTATATAGATTCTTTAGACGAATGAGATACCACACCTTAAGCAATGACATACTAAATAGATAAGTTGAACATTCTACTAACAATATGCAAACTCTGGTCGACAATATTGATAAATTTTAATCCTGATAATGCCTGAATTGGTGAAACATTGACCGATTAATTGTAAAAGTAATTATAAACTAATTTTTATAAATAAAAACTAATAATAAATGGAAGTTTGTTAATAATAACAATTAAACAAGGCTTACAACTTTCTGTATGATTCTGAACATAAATCAAATTTCAATTGATTTAGAAATAAGAACACTAGTACTGAATCGATAAAAGGATATAATTTATAACTAAATATAATAAAAGATTACCTTGAAACATCCCATAAACAAGAATTCATTAAGATCACATCAGGACAATGCTTCCTACCATCTTTGATATCATTTACCATGTTTACGATATTATCACAATAGCATCTTGTGACAAATAAAAATTCAAAAGTAGTTCTACCGTCCTTGAAAGAAAAAGAAAAGTTTATAAAAACAAAAAAAAATATTAACCTAAAATCTAGAATGTCATTTTTTTTATAATTATCCCCTTCATGGTCTACATGGTACCATCCTATTCTAACCATAGTGGGGGTTACAAACAACCCTAAGAACATATCATTAGCAAAGTACCTTCGTACTGAAAAATGCAAGTTTTTAATGAAAAGAAACTAAGTAAAACAGTTTGTAATTTTCAATTAAATAGAAATAAAAAAATGTTTTTTAAATATCATTTACGGAGGTTTCAATAGAGTAAAATACAAGGAAATGTCATTACTAAGTTGAAAACTTGTGTCACTACCTAGCCTGAATTTTATACACTAATTGAAAATTTTTGTTTCTTTATTTTTTCATAATAAATACTCATAACATAATTTTTTTTAAATAAATGCTGCATTAACTTTCAATTTTTTATAAAATAACAATAATTATTTTAATAAAAATTTTTTTGTTTAAATTACTTATAATTTTCCTTATATAGAGGATCCTAGTTTAAAGAGTTCATTCTTTACCTATTAGTATTCCCTTATCCCTAAATCTTAAAAAAAAAGTATTACATTCAACCTGGTTCTCATTACCATATTTATGAAAAAAATAAAACATTTCTGCCCTAAACTGCTTATTGAGCGCCAAATATATATATAAACTTAGAAAAGTGATATGAATATGAGCTGAAACCAATAAAATTCTATAATAGAAATTGACCAACAGATTATCCAAAGGAAATATTATCACAGGTTCCAGGCATAAGGTTACTTTAAGATATGATTTCAGTGCAATTAGATATAATAATTAGTTTTATATTCACAAAATCACTAAATATTGTTATATCTTTTGATAACGAGGACCATCTTTGGAATTGGTCACCTCTGGAGTAAGCCCAATTTTTGGATAGTAAATGATCTAAACCATCCTGTGACAAATCTTTTTAATGAAGTGTAATTAATTGGTTGTTAAGTTAAATAACATTTCGTATTTATACTGATAAAAAGTTAAAGAAAATATCCTTGAGTATTAACCACAAATACCTGTGATCCGAAAACCTTACTAATTACAGAACATTACATTATTATAATAATAAACATTACCTCAAATATCCTATGTTCAGTGAAGTCACGGCCTCTAGTTAGCTCGCTGCGTGCAATTAGTCTATCACCAAGAAAATTATTTTCGAGCTGTAAAAAGAAATACTTGGTACTTTACTATCTATTCACATGACTTATGAAAAATTTCAATACAAAATTACATATTGAATTATTATTAAATATTCAAACTATGATATAAAAAAAAGACCAATTGTATTATTTAAATAATTACATCTCATTACCATAAAAATAATAATAAAGTGATGATAAGACATTGATAACATTGTCATGTGTCAAAGAGTATATGGTATAGGCATCATGTTTTTTAGTGTGAAATAAATCTATAAGATTTAACTTCAAGCTTAATTTTAAATTTAAACTACTAGTTTAGAGAGTCAGTGAATATATGTGTGATATATAGTACCAGTGAATATAATGCAATGAGGAAAATATGCCCTAATACAGTTTATACAAATAACAATACCTGTTACAAATTCATTTCATGTACACATATAAAGATTTCTTTTTCTGTAAATCAGAACATTACACAATTACAAATAGATTAATCAGAAATCTTACATAATTAACTAGATTAACAAGCCAATACATACTTTACCTACCCGTCTTTTCAGGAAGCTGAGACTTATTAGAGAATTCATCTTATACAGCCACAAAATATCCTTGTAAAGTGCACGAATATCTGGAATAAAAATCACGCTGGTAGAAAAAAAAATCAAAAACACAATAGCAAATACAAAGATGATGTTAATTATATTAACTTGAATCCCCGATAAACAAGATGTGTTTTCCCATTAATAAAGAACAAACGTCTTCTTTTCTGAAAATATCTGCCATTTTTTCAGATAACTTGTTGATCCCCAATAACAACAGTATAGCGTCCCTGAGTTCTTCGAAACGGTTTCACCAACCGACTAAATGGTACGAACAAACTTAAACTTCACTGCTTCTTTCTTTTAATGAAATATTTCAGGTTTTTAAGATAAATAAAATGTTAATTTGCGTATTAATAAAACAATAATATTGAAATATAAAAGTAGAAGATAGTTTGACAGGTAACAGCTGTTGAAATGGTAACTTGTGGAATTTTCTCTAATTCTCATTCTAAGTTATCATTCAATTTATAATTCCAGTTCGTTTTAAATAGAATATAAACTGTTAAATCACTTTATATAAAAATAAACAATGAATTAAACCTATAACATTTCTTAGAATTTTGTAGATATATCACTTATTTATAAGAGAATAGTTCGAAGATTATATCGATGTTAACAATGTATCAGGAGGTCAACTTATTTTAATTGTAATAATCATAATCTGCGTAAATGAAATGCTAATAAATAATTAAATAAACCTTAGATTATCAATGTATTCAATGTTGTAACAATATGTTCTAATTATTTTATAAGATAGATAGGATAATAACTCAAAAGTCCCCCCCTTGATTACTGAAATTTCACATAAAAGTCTCTTAAAATAGCTAATTAAAAAGTTCCCAAAGGTTCGTCTCTGATGCCTTTATTACAATTAGGGAACTTCCAACTCAATTTTGCAAAAGGCGTCAGCTGCCGGATCGTAATCACTTGTTGTAACTTTCGTAATGTATTTTTCAATGGAATTTCCACGAGTTTATAAGGTGGTAACAATTAGAAGGTTTGAAGAGGGATAATGAATCTTTAAAAATTGATGAGACAATTTGAAAATTTTTGGTATCATAGCACAATAAATGAAAGGGAGAAAGTAACAATAGAAAACAAATTAATGAATCATATTAATAGTCAATGAACAAAACAGAAATGGAGAAAGTATTATCAATGATCAGTGCGTATGGTACAGTCAATAGAAAATACCATTGATTTTAAAATGTCTTTCTATGGCCACTGTATGGATGGAAATACCGAAGGGCTGGGAAATACCTATGGGTTGGGAAATGGGAATTTTGGGGAAACCCAAAAAAATGCCTACAAAGAGATGGTTAGGGACTACTTCACGTATCTAGGTCTAAAGTTAAATGAGACAAGAAACCTCTTATAGATTCAACAACGCCTAATTTAAAAAACGTTCTAAACTTCCCATTAAAAAAAAAAAAAAAAAGAACTCTTATACATTAAGATAATCAGGCCTATTTGGAGAAACGGAATTGAGCTTTGAGGCTCCATCAAATTCCTCCCGTATCCAATTCTTGCAATCTAAAACCCTTGAAGCTCCTTATTACGTCACAAATAAAATTATCCATAAAGACCTCAACATCTCATTCGTAGCAAATTTGGCCCGAAATAGATATACCTCCTTTCATTCCAAAATTCTTACCTACCCAAATCCATTAGTTCATAATCTCTCTTCCTTAACAATTTATAACCCTTCCAGAGGTTTGAAAAGAAGATCTTCTAATTTAAAGCAATGATTGAACACCATTGGGTGGTTCCTTCCCAAGATTATCATGTATTCTAGAACATTTTTCACGTTTACTTATTGTTTTTATACAGTTGTAAATTTGAATAAATAATTAAAAAAGTGAGACTTGACAATAAATTGAAAAATATATCATAAGTAGACTTTAGAACACAAAATATTAGATTTTTTTTTTGTAAGTAATTTGAAAGATCTTATAACAGAGAATGAAAATATTTCATATTTTTTCCTTCTTGAATAATAATAATAATAATAATAAAAGCCTAACGATTCGATGCCGATACCACCAATCGCTGTCTACATACATCTTTACAGTGATGCCCCTCCAAACCCAATTCTACTGAATCAGTTTTAACTCAATCCTTCCATTTACGTTTCGGTCTAATCCTAGGCCGTTTACACATAGGTTCAGTGTTTATTAATATTTTAGGGATCCGCTCGTTACTAAGTTCTACAACCATCTTATACGTCGCAATGCTATAATTTGATTATAAATATATTTCCCCAGACTGGATATAGGTATTGAAAGTAGGAATGATTGAGTTTATGATATTATTTTCCTTTAAATATTTATCTATTTTTTCATATTTTTATTCTCCTCTATTTGTTATTTTGTAATCATTTAATTTATATATTTGTGAATATGGAATGAATGAACTCGATGATTCATAATACCATTGTTTAAAAATATGACGGAATGTAATTTTACATAACAAAATTTAAAAAATCATAATAGAGGCCTAACGAACCCGAAGTTTCAATTCCGATACCACCAATTGCTCTCTACATATATCTTTTCAGTGATGCCCCACCAAACCCAATTACTAAATCAGTTTTAATACAATCCTTCGGTCTACGTTTCGGTCTCCCCAAGGAAGTTTACCAGCAGGCTCAGTGTTTATTAATATTTTAGGGATCCACTCATTACTAAGCCCTACGACATAACATACCCATATTATACGCCGCAATGCAATAATTTTAATTATATTTACCAGGTCCCTTAATTCGGTATTGTGTAGCCCTACTAAATTCTCTCGTTATTCATCTGTTTTTGGTCCGAATATTTTATGTAATACTTTTTTTCGAAAACCTTAAGGCGCAGTTTATCCCTCAGTGTATGGGGCAACATCTCGCATCCATAAAGAACAGAGGGAAGGATAATAGTTTTGTATATTCTAATTTTTAAGTTTTAAGATAGAAGGCGTGAGCTAAACAGTTTAGAAATTGATAAATAACAAGCATTTCCTGCGTTCAACCTAGGTTTTATTTCTTCATCAATCTCGTTTTTTCTTGTTACCGTAGAACCTAAATTCTTAAACTTATCTACCTGTTCAAACGTATTTCCTCCTTTATCTATATAACCGAAATTGCTCGAGTTTCATCTGCTAACCATATATTTCTTGAAAGCAATGGTATAATTAATATTTTGTTGGGGTTCAGTTTTATTTTATGTACTTGGTAGTATAGTACCATAACAAGTGCAAGAGAGATAGAATTCAAAATTAGAGTAAATTAAATCTTTTCAAATAGCCGTTTTGTGGTATTACTAAATTTGGCACTTTTCTAGGAGGGAAGGGGGGGCTCACGTACACTGCTAACTACATCTCATTTCATTTTCTTCTAATCCAGTTTCCTGTTCTTTCCACTACCTCTATAAAATGTTCTTCCTTTTTTTTTCATTTCCACCTGTCTCAAGTATAATCACCTTGACTTCTGAGGGTGAACTAAGTTCGCTTTCGATAATTGATTTCTACAAAGAAATAAAAATAGAAAAACTATAAAGATTCCTAAATGATTTTAAATAATACAAAATTTACCACAAACAGGTATATTTTTGCTTTAGATAATTTCTGATTTTGTAGTCGAAATCTTTAACTTCTAACTTCAACATATTTTACCATTTTAATGGTATACTTAATATAATTATACTATTATAATGGTGGGTATATATGTATGTATTCTATCGAAAAATTCTTCCTACTCTACAATGAGCTTACCATTAAAATTATTAGAAGCTAAAACCGCAAATTTTGACTTATTTTTAGTTAATGATTTATGGTTTATACTTGCCCACGCTCTTCGGAGAAGGGGTGAGTTAAAGGGAAAATATATATATATATATATGATCAGAAAAGGAAAAAAAGAAACAAAACAATAAAGGATAAATTGCTCCTTAGGCACCACGTTATTTTTTTCACTTGGAAATAACGAAAACAATATGCCCTGAAACAATATGCCCATAATACAACTACAATATACCCCTATATAAACAATTGTCGAATTATGACCACTGGCGAATACCTTTACATGTAGATAACAGAAAACCTAGGGGTGTTACCTACCCACCTGTTGAATTATCGTAATACTCCGTGAACAACAACAAAAAAAACATAAATAAATTAACAAGTTGAAAGCAGAGAAAGAACAGCAGAACTATATGTACAAAAGTTTAATAACAAGAAGAAAGCCTGAGAAACTATCACCTCTTTACATTGAATAGTCGTAACGTGTTTAAAAATCAAACTGTCCCCTTCACAAAACCTTGTCAACATCGCTAGAGTTTTTTCTTCACCGTGACAACCATCACACCTCTTATTACAAGAGCCGGGAAGAAAAAAAGGCAGTTATCTCACCCCAATTTTCGATTACTTCAATGAAAACTATGTATAATTACTAGTCAAAATTGATGAGTCTGCCAAGTATAGGTAGTGGGAATAAAAAATGGCGGCTGTTTCAAAACCTTTAAAAAACATTAATTTTTCATTCGGAGCTCTATATCTTAAAAACTAACCACAACACTAGAAAAAAAACATTATTTAAAGAAGAGTAAATTTGCTGAAATATTAGCCCTAAAAGAGCTATTTACGTCCAATAGTTCTCGAGATATAGTTTCCTAAAAAGCAAAATTTCTTAAAAATCTACTGAAAGATTAGTAGTTAGTTAATTTATTTTGAGAAATCTATATCTCAGGAACTATGTGACGTACAGATGTCTATTAGCACTCAAATTAAAGCTAGTTTAATGCGCAATAATGTAGTTTATGACCTTTACCTTCGTAGGAATACTAGTTTTCATGATATTTGCTAAAATAAATTGATTTATAGTTGTATGGACAATAAATTTGATTTATGAAAAACTTTATTTCAGAAACCATTCAACGTACTGCTGTCTGCCAGCGCTCAAGATAAAGCTAGTTAAATTTACTGCGAAATAGTTAATTATCTTTATCCTTGTAGGTGTAATAGGTTTTATGATATTTGACAAAATAAACTCACAAAATGTTAAATTCTAGTTGTTCGTATAAAATGTTGGATTTTTCATAAATATATCTCTAGATCCATAAGACCCACATATACTTGTACACATACCTTCGTAGGGGTAGTAGTTTTTATGATATTCACGTATGAATATAAATTTGGCAAATGAAAATTTGTCCGAACAACGATACATCAATTTATTTTAGCGAATTTCATGTAAATTATTACTCCTACGAAGATAAACATCATAAACTACTTTATAGCACATTTAACTAGCTTTAATTTGAGTGCTAATAGACATCTGCACATCAAATGGTTTTTGAGATATAAATTTTTCAAAATAAATTCACTAACTACCGATCTTTCAGTACGTTCCATACAACATTTTGATGAAATGAAGCTTTTTAAAAAGCTATATCTCGAAAACTATTTAACGTAAATAACTCTATTAGGCCTCATATTTTAGAAAATTTACTCTTCTTTAAATGACGTTCTCTAAGGTTTTCTTGTGTTGTTT
>NW_027105865.1:231883-233143 GCF_000696795.3 Halyomorpha halys
AACTATTTAACGTAAATAACTCTATTAGGCCTCATATTTTAGAAAATTTACTCTTCTTTAAATGACGTTCTCTAAGGTTTTCTTGTGTTGTTTCTACTATTTAAGAAATAGAGCTCCGAATGAAATTTTTTTTTTTTATCGCTTTGAAACAACTGCCATTTTTTATTCCCTCTACCTATACTTGGCAGACTCATCAATTTTGACTAATACTTATACATAGTCTTTAATGAAGTAATCAAAAATTGGGGTGAGATAACTGCCTTTTTTCTCATCTTGGGCTCTTGTACTATCTTGTCTACGCAGATATAGCCAGTGTTTTTATTTCACCATGGCAACCATAACAAAGCATGTTTAAATTTACGTCTTCAAGTGTATCAAACAACATACCTTTTTGGTATACCTTATATATTGGGAATACAGGGACATACCTTTTGCTGTATATTGTCAAACTTAGTTCTACCGAAAATTCCTGCAACTTAGCTGAAGCTAATAGGATTGATGAACTTTGAATCGAAACATTCAGGAAAAAAAGTACAGAACTAATACAACTGCCAGGTAAGAAAGAATAAAAATAGTTTTGGTTTTTATCTACGTTACTGTTGTTTAGATTAATCTGACATTTTCACTGATGCTGCTTCTTGGTTGCTTTGTAATCCTAATATGATATAATATGAAGCTCCTGCAAAATCCCACCATCCCATATTCTTTACATCATCTTCTATTCTATAGGTGCATAATAAATAACATTGTACTATGGTGTCCCTTATTTCACCTCCACCGCGGCTTTCTTTGTTCATTGAGAAATTTAAAGATAATTGTGTGCTTAATAAATTTAAAATTATTTACTGCTATAAATTAAAAGATTTATTAAAATCATTTATTCGGAGTAAGTATACAGAGTGGAATACGAGAAGCCAGGAAGTAAGAGAGAGAACTCTTTTTTAAAGCAACAGTTAATGAATGCAGCCTACCTGACCTACTTTGTTATTTAACTTCTTCTCTGTGGACCTCTCCCTAGGGCCCAACCGTCTGGGTTCAAAGGGCGGCAAAAATAACTTCTAAACCAAAGGTGTCAATCCAACTTAAATCTCTGAGGGCCCTCATATAACAAAAGTTATGTACTAATAAATGAAAATTTTACTGGAAAGCAATAGCAAAGACTAATTATGAAATATAATATCCCCAAAAATAACTAAATATACCAAATATTTAATAATTAAACCGGAATTTGCCTATAATGGCGCTAGCTGTCAATGTAGA
>NW_027105865.1:236203-236577 GCF_000696795.3 Halyomorpha halys
TTCAAGAGAATGTTTTATTTATTTATTTATTTTTTTTTTATTTATTTATTTTTTTTTTAATTTTAGTATGTATGAGATCATTCATCACTATTACCTATTGCCCACAACTGTGTGGTAGATTATAATATCTATCAATAAATAAATCTAGCATTAAAAAAAATATATATATTTTTTTGCACATGAAAGTGCATAAGCAAGCTTAAAATGTAGTTATTATTAATAAAGAAAATAATTCAATTTTTAAAGGTTAATATTTATTTATGAAATAACATTTACATATTTAAGATTAATTATCACGTTTGAAAAAAAAATCTTCAACAAATTCTAAATAACGTGGCTCTGGGTGTAAGTTCTTTTCATGCGGATGACATAAG
>NW_027105866.1:0-1064 GCF_000696795.3 Halyomorpha halys
AAACTAGTTTTAAATAATTCAAAAAACAAACATAATTATAAAATAGTAATAAACATAATATAATATTTTAGACAGACAAAGTTATCAAAATATAGATATATCATATTATAAGAATATAACACTAATCTAAAAAAAAAAAATGCTCAGTCTGAAGAAATCTCTTGTGCACAACTGGTGCAAGTGAAATCTCTTTTACTCCTGTCTCTTCAAGCCTACGTTTCCCTAGTTCTACTAATATTTTCCCTCGAAGAAAAAACATTTTTATGGATTAAATTAACCTGAGAAAAATTCTCACAACTTGAATATGTTTATAGCAGCCTTAGTCGCGCGTGAGATAATGTCTCACGAGAAGGGTATTTTGTCAGGGAAAGAGGGCTGGAAGCTTAGCTACTAGAGTGGTAGAGGGGGCGATGTATAGAAGGAAGAGACTGTGAACTACAGCTTACAGGAAGATGGGAACCATAGGCTCCTTCTAGCAGCTTCCAGACCCGAAAAACAATTAATGTGAGAGAAACTTTCACGCAACGACCACTGACGGGTTAAATAATGTATGTATTTGTTCTGAAAAAAATTTGTTTAAGAAACACTGTTACCATCGAATATTAAAACATTCCGTTTTTTGCATCTTATTATTTATATATTTACCCATGAAATATTGTATATATATACTTTAATAGTACTTACTTGCTCAACACCTCGGCACATTGTCATATCTCAATCTCTTCTCTTCATCAAAAAATTCAATTTGGATCCTTGGAGAAAGTGCGGAGTAAAATTTTAAAGGTTTGACTACAGGAAGACTATTAATTTTTTTTATTTTAAGATGGAGAATTGAAACTTAGTCATTAGATACTCCATAAAATTGCTCACCTGCTCATGAATGGTTAACTTTGAAAATGAATGGTTAGTTTATTTTACAATAAAAAAAAAAAAACTTCTAGTATAGGTGTATGTACGCACTTGCCCCAAAGAAATGCGGTAAGATTGTAAATGATTTGTATTCTTCTTGTATTTGAATTGAACTGATATATAAAATGACTTTGGCAGACTAACCTCCGACAAAT
>NW_027105867.1:0-532 GCF_000696795.3 Halyomorpha halys
TCTGAATATTCAAACCACAGAATATATTTTGTAATCCAACTTTTATTAACCTACGCAACGAGTTTCAGATCTACGAAATGATCTCTGATTTTTCATAATGCAATCTGGCTACAAAATAATCAATGGCAATAGGAAAAATAAAAAATAATTATTATTTAAATTTTCGACATATTTATTTTTTATTTGAATATATTTATTCATTGTTTGTTTTTAGTTGTTGTATTTTAATATAGCAAGGTTGTGAGGAATCTGCATAAAAGCCATTTGTATCAGTGATCACACCAAGTGTTTTCCTTGTAAATTGTATGCTGGCTCAAATATCTAATACCGAAAGATGAAGTTTGTTTATCTTTGAAAAGCGTATCATGTAAGGTACTATAACATAATATATAGAATAAAGGTTGGATTATTAAAAAATAAATTCGGTCTAGAGGTACTGGACTCAATAATGGCAGTCATTCACTTCCATTCGTTCCTAATAACTTTTTTTTCTGCATTTCGCTCTTGACTACTCCTAATTTATGTATATATA
>NW_027105867.1:2767-3335 GCF_000696795.3 Halyomorpha halys
GTACCGCTCTTCTACTTTTTCCCTTGCGAATCCTGTTCTTGACTTATGCAAAGCCAAAACATTACCGGCCATTTCATCCTCTCCCGGCAAAGTACGGCAGTCCGTCGACGCAACCGTATCCCAAAAAGAATTTCTTATAGGGGAAACCCCGTGACACCGAGTATGGAGTGGTTGTATGCTGCGTCTGCCCGTTCCATGGCGTCATCAGGTTCCAGTCCCCTTTCTAGTAGGTACGCTCGTCACTCAGAGTTCATTGGAGTCACTCTATCCCTCGGCGGCTTTTTGGATGTTGAGGTGCCAAACCACTTCCAATATTCTCATTTCCTCTCTGATGCTTGTATTGTCAAATTCTCTCCCACTGTCGGAAGAAATTCTGTCGGGCACACCATATAATTGAAACCATGTCCGAAGAGCTCGTAAAACCGCCTCCGCTGATCTGCACTGTATATCCCATAGACACCTTACTGAATAAATCGATGACTATGACTCACATATAGCCTTTCCGAAAGAATTCACCTGTAAGTCGCTTAGCGGTGTGTTCGCGGTAGAGGTCTCTTCTTGAGCTACA
>NW_027105868.1:0-1381 GCF_000696795.3 Halyomorpha halys
TAGTGATTGTAATTAAACTAATTGATTAAGAATTACTCAGAATGAATTATAAATGGAAATAAGGAATAATCTTTATTAAAAAGAAAAAGAAAAAATCTTTAGAAAAATATTTAAAACTTTGAAAGAAATCAATTATTCAGCAGGGTCAGTTACAAAATTATGGCAGATTAAATGTATTTTAAAAATTTAAAATAAAAATCTTCGTTGGTTTGACCGCAGAATGGACTTTAGAAATGTAAAGTCTCGATGTCTCGATGTAATTCTGTGTGAAAATTTATTATTGCCGCTGCTTTTAATTTGTGTTCAAAGTTGAAGATATAGAATTACGCACTATTTACGATGAATGATAAATTTTACTTTTAAGTTTTTTGCGTTCTCTTGAATTTTACGTTGTTGCCACGAAAAATGTATTTACAATTGAACAAATCATTTAAGGAAATACATGATTCAGGACAAAATATGTAAAAAATAACAAATATTTCAGAAAATATGTGATTTACAACAAAATATGTAAAAAAGGCCAAATATGTGAAATAAAAATGGCTTCTTTTGGCCAGAAATATCTTAAAACATCCATAGTTAGTAAGGAATCGCTGATATCATGGTCAGGTAAAAATATGTGAAAACATAAAAATCCTATCCCTATTTATAACACATAATGAATTATAATCTAATGAGAATTTTATAAATAATTAATATATTTTTATCTATAAAAGAACTATTTCATATCTTCTATATTATTTATGTTTATATTAAAGATTGTTTTAGTTTACTCTGTATTTTATCAATCATATTATCATATCATGTTCACATTTTCATTTTTGTTGTTTTTTCTCTCTTTCAGCCAATATTTTACATTTATTGTCTCATCCATTTGCAGCAATATTTAATATTGCTATTTTATCCTCTACCGACGCAGTATTTAATCCGTCATTGGTCGCTGTGTGAGAATTTCACTCAAGTTCATTTTTCGACTCAACATCATTTTTCGGGTCTGGAAGCAACAGAGAGAATGTTGTTCCCATCTTCCTGGAATCTGCAGTTCACAGTCTCTTCCTTCTATACCTCGCTCCCTCCCCTCCTTCCCCCACACCTCTGGGCAAGCGCCCAGCACTCTTTCCCTGACAATATACCCTTCTCATGAGACATTTTCTCATTTAAATTTTTGGGTTATATTCAGGTATTCTAAACAAAAAAGAATTGCCACCAGTGTAAAAGACCGATATGTCCCAGTCATACGGTGTTCACTTGCACCAGTTGTTTACAAGAGATTTCTAATGCAAGAATGAGACTGTTCTGATGTCTTGATCCGAATAACATTGCAATCCTCTGCGATAGAAGATTACAATCCCCTGAGAAGGACATCCGAACAGTTGAATCT
>NW_027105869.1:0-2956 GCF_000696795.3 Halyomorpha halys
TATATATATGTAATATAATCAATGGAAATAATTGATAGAAGCAGTTATATATATTACATAAAAAAGGTAATAAATAGATATAAAAAAGCAAAAATATATATATGTAACAAAAAAATAAAATAGAAAACTCGGCTGGCATTTTATTCTCAAATAAAAGTGCCCATGTTTAAGGACATTTTTAAATTCTCGATCTATATGCGAGCTATTGTCATCACCGTGAAAAACGAAAGTATAACTTTTTACTAAGTTTTGGTATCGGGTAACCTAATTTCTATGAAAGTGTTAATAATATATTTTATCAGAATTATAAATAGATATTATCTATTTTATAAATCATTTGATTCTGTATAACTAATTTCATTAACAGCATAAATATTTATAATCAATTTTCTGTTGGTAAACTAATTTTTATCACGTTTTAAATAAAACCGTACGAAGTGTATTTTTTAAATTTTTATTTATAATTTTGACTTATAAATGAACAATCTAATAATTTTAACAAATTTAATCATCACTTAGCATTTTTGAGGACATAAAAAAAAGCAGTCCAGCTGCCCAAAATATGCTTGTGACCAGACTCATAGCACCTGACGAAAAAAAAACTGACTTTTATAAAAAAGATTAATTTTTTGGAACTTTAAACTATCAAATTTCTAATGTTAAAATAAGGGAGTGAAAGGTGATTATTTTTGAGGGAGTAAGTGAAAAAATTCTTGTAGAGAGATGTAAAAAAATATTTTTTATAGAAAAAATTATCCTTTAAAACTTGAAACAGTTTAATATTAATATTAGAATAGAGTATTCACTTCCTCATTATTAAACAATTTGGAAAAATGAGGGAGTGAAGTATGAGGGACTCAAATTTTCAAGATTTTTATTTTAAACCATTAAACAAAATTAAACCCACGAAAAATAAGCGATAGAATTGTTTTGAAACTCTCCAGTTTTTTTTGTTTTTTTTCGTTTTGTTTTTTTAGTGAGGGAGTGTTACAGTAATAAACCACATTGCAGTTTTTCCACAAAGACTGCCTCTGCAGAACCTAAGCAAGCAACTGATCGTCTGGCTGGTGGTCTTGAATAATCCGAGGGGCTGTCCACTACCGTCCCTTCCCACGCCAGCCATCTAGCTATGTTCTCCTCCTAGCTACGGCTTTAAAACATTTCTGTGAAATAAAACGTCTGGACGTATAGTTTTTATTTTATTTCTTTTTACTGACTATGATAAATAATGAGGCATATTTTTTTTATGGGATCCTCATATAATAACTGACTAAATCAGTGAATTAAAACAAACAATTAATTGTAGATGGAATGCGAATTTTTAAAGTGCTGTGGGTGGTTTTTACACAAAACAAACAATAACACAATATAACTTTTATTAAGGATAAAACTTATATGAAAAAATATGTAAAATTTACACCGTGAATCCTAAAAACGTGATAGACATTTTTTACACACGTGTAGTTTTTTGTGATCTTTATAGGTACCAACCAAACAACGAATGATTTTTTTATAATTTATAATTAATAAATTATTACTGTTTAATTTTAATTTTAAAATAACACATTTTAACCGAAACATTAAAAATATAAAATAATAACTTGCGGGTGGTGCCACCACAGTGACTTATCTAGAGGGTCGGATATTGTGAGGGAATGAAAAAGGGATTTTTTAGATTTTTTTATTTCCTACATATATATTTATTTTGGAGATAAAATATTACTAATAGAACAATAGGCGAGGAATAGTTAATAGTTTATATTTACACATTTTCAGATATTGACTGATTTTTTTAGTAAGTATTGAGCGTTTGGACATAATTTTACTTTATTTAAAAAGAGCATTATTGTATGCTAGTGCGCCGGTCACAGTTAACAAAACTCCTTTATTCCATATTAAGGGTAATATTTTTTAATAATAAAAGATAAATTATTATAATTAAAAATTTATTATAGGGTTACTCCGAATATAAAGCCCTCGCTTTCAGAAATGTCGTATGATTTCCCCATGTGAACCCCATGAGACCTCAATATAAACAGAACAAAATTGGAAAACTACCAGACCGGAAAAAAACAAAATGACCTCAGTTCGAATTAATTTTTTTTTCTATGGTAAAACAATCAATTCTTTTGTTCCATTTTTCCTGTTTCGTTTCAGTGAAGATAAAATCAAAGAGGACTTTTTTTTTTTTTACTTTATATTATTTTCCTTGTTGTTTTTAAAAGCTATCACAGAATTATTGAAGAGGAATGGCCTAATATAAACATTTTATATTTACCTTAAAATACAATATAAATTTGAGGAAAGGAGAAAGGGAGAGACAATAAAGAATTTATATATGTGTCTTTGCTTCAGTTATCACCTAGCTTTAAATAGAATATAGAATAAGGAAAAGTATTCCGATGGTGCAAAATTTGGATTTCGAATTTTCGACGGAAATTCACGTTTTGAGGTACCCTGAATTTAATTAACCAATGATCTGTGTTTTTGTGAAGAGCCCAGCTGGAAAAACAGAAAAATCGCACTAAACCGAAATTACACATTTAAAGCGGACAAATGTCTGGAATATTATAGAAATATTTTAGATAAAATTAACCAAAGTGCCACTAACAATTAAACTCGAAGTGACACTTTATAGAATCGATTTTTCACTTTTTTCAATTTCTTCCAAAACGACTCTAAGACAATTTTGATTAAACTAGGTGAATAAATAAGTAATTAATTGCTCTTTAATACCTTATAGATCTTATGCTCATTGAAATATTTTGGTAGGGCTTAAATAATTAATATTTAAAATATCTTAAACTAACAATTAAACTCGAAGTGACACCTTATAGAATCGATTTTTAACTTTTTTCAATTTTCTCCAAAACGACTCTAAGAAAATTTTGATTAAACTAGGTGAATAAATGAATAATTAAGTGCTCTTTAATACCAGATAGGTCTTATGCTCATT
>NW_027105869.1:4751-7235 GCF_000696795.3 Halyomorpha halys
AAATTGATTTTTAAATTTCAATTTTAATGGAGAGGCATCATTGGATGACCTTAACCTTCATGCCTTCATGACTTTTTTTTTTTCTCTCTCTCTCTCTCTCTCTCTCTCTCTACATCTCATTCGCTGGTTGTAAAAATACTTTTACAGTTGTGAATAAACTTAATAAAGTAAAAAAAAAAAAAAATACCAGATGGGCCTTACATGGTTGATATAATTATAGTGACAATTTATTATTGATTGTCTTGTACAAAAGACACCCCTAACTATATACAACGTAATAATTAAAAGAAAATAAGATAAAATAAATAGATAGAAATAATGTTTCTTAATTAAAGATTCGAAGACCTAAAAAAAATAAACAATTGCCCTCTAATCTTAAAAAAAAAACAAGATGAAGAGAGAAAAAATAATAAATACAATAGATGTAGTGTGAATAAAATAATTAGAATTTATAACAGAATATCCTGCAGCAGAGTGGCCTTCAGTCTTCGGGTTGAGGTTGGGTTTCCCAAGTTGTAGGTCACTGCTCCTTTAACTGTCGGCAAATGGGAGTGGAACTTGATAAACCGTTTTTGATATAATCCTCTATAGATTCCATTATTAATTCCCGATACAATTGGCTATTTCTTATGAACCAAGGAGCATCCACATCTCGGCAAGTCCGGATAGGCCTTATTATAGTTATGGTCTTTTCTAATTAGTTGGAGTTTTTTTTATTGATATTTACAACTGTATAAAAAATACAGCCTTCTCCTCATTTATCATCCACGGTCAACTATCTCTCATAATAATGAGTATTAATAATAGTATTAAAGAATAAGGGTGAAATGACATTTTTTCTCCTTTTGGGAGCCCTTGAACAAAATGGAGAGATTTTCATGAACCGCTACTCCACCTAGTTGTTCGCAATTGTAACCAAACAATATAACGAGTCAAAGAAACATAATTAAATGGGCGAATTAATCGTGTATAAGGAAGTCCTTAGGGAGAGGACCAGATCCCACAAATTAACCGGATTTAGCAGCGCGCTATGTTTGCCGAGGGCAGAGAGCCTGTTCTGAGGGTCAATATTTGTTCCAGAGGAAGGTAGAAAGGACGACAAACAGGGACTGATGATATATTAACGGGGTGCTCCCCTCAATCAAATAATTCCTCATCCATTAGGGCTTATCTGCCTCATTATTGTAGTGTTCTCCTCTCCGGATCGTATATCAATTAGTGGCCGTCTAATCACAGCGCTTACTGTCTCCTATCCGGATACCGCGCCACAATTACCACCTTAATATCCTGATGCCCTTTTATCAACATCGTTAGTGAATAATAGAGTTGCCCCGGTGGCTGAATAATTGAATAGAACTGTATCCGAATATGAGTTGATACTTCCGTCATAGTAGAGAGCGGGTTGGCACAGTGAGTACAGTGAGGCAGTTAATAATTACATTCACTAACCTATATAAGGAATAAGTAGTGAGGGAAAGAATTACAACCGCGTAAAATTATGAGATAGAGTTTTCAAAGGAAATACACATTTTGAAGTACCCTTAGTCCAAACCATAACTATAAAAATAATAATAAATGGAATATGGTCCATTTGCGGTCAAATAAACCTCAAATAGTAATAACTATTTTAAAATCTTTTTAACTATTATAATAATAGTTATATATTCACAACTATTGTAATGATTGTAATGATTGTAACCATTGTAATGATGGGATAAGAGAGGAATTTGATGGCTTAACAGAGCCCCAAAGCTCAACTCCATAAGTCCAGATAGGCCATATTATTGTCAAACAAATGAGGCTTTTGAAATTAGTTAGAGGTTTAAACCGTTTGACTAGTAAGTGTTGTATTAGTTGGAATCGACGAGCAGTTTCCTGTCTTTCTTATAAGTATTCATAAGTCGTTTGTCTAGATGTTTTAAGTAATGGATCTGTTCGAATGAAATAAGTGGGGTATTACTAGAGGCGAAGGGTAAATGTGTGTGGTTTGGTGGGATTTATTGGAATTTATTTTAATCCTCCAGTTTTTACACCATTCTTCAAGGATGGTGATGTGGGATTAAAGGGTTTAGGATACAATGGAAGGGTCATTATTCACTGATAAGGATAGTTTTAGGATGGGTTGGGATGTCAGCTGTAAAAACGTCCTGAATAAGTCCTGATAGATGACTTGTATTGTAACTAAGTGAGTAGCATTAAGGATTTTGGATTGTTAGGATTGGATACAAGAGGAATAGGATGGTTATTGTGGAGCCCAGAATTGAACTCTATTAGTCTGGATTTTAAATTTTAATTTATTTAATACCAGATGGGCCACTTATGTCGACGACACAGCCATTTTAGCCAAGCATAGCGACCCAGCACAAGCCTCAGAACGATTACAAATACACCTAGCTCACATCCATGAATGGTGTATCAAATGGAAATCAAGAATAAACATTGAGAAATCAGTTCAAATAACTTTTACGCTCCGTCGTGGTATAT
>NW_027105869.1:7830-13822 GCF_000696795.3 Halyomorpha halys
TCTCTCTCTCTCTCTCTCTACATCTCATTCGCTGGTTGTAAAAATACTTTTACAGTTGTGAATAAACTTAATAAAGTAAAAAAAAAAAAAAATACCAGATGGGCCTTACATGGTTGATATAATTATAGTGACAATTTATTATTGATTGTCTTGTACAAAAGACACCCCTAACTATATACAACGTAATAATTAAAAGAAAATAAGATAAAATAAATAGATAGAAATAATGTTTCTTAATTAAAGATTCGAAGACCTAAAAAAAATAAACAATTGCCCTCTAATCTTAAAAAAAAAACAAGATGAAGAGAGAAAAAATAATAAATACAATAGATGTAGTGTGAATAAAATAATTAGAATTTATAACAGAATATCCTGCAGCAGAGTGGCCTTCAGTCTTCGGGTTGAGGTTGGGTTTCCCAAGTTGTAGGTCACTGCTCCTTTAACTGTCGGCAAATGGGAGTGGAACTTGATAAACCGTTTTTGATATAATCCTCTATAGATTCCATTATTAATTCCCGATACAATTGGCTATTTCTTATGAACCAAGGAGCATCCACATCTCGGCAAGTCCGGATAGGCCTTATTATAGTTATGGTCTTTTCTAATTAGTTGGAGTTTTTTTTATTGATATTTACAACTGTATAAAAAATACAGCAAGAAAATTTGATCATAATGACATAATGATAATGATATGATACAGCATGTAGAGAAACTACCCAGTAGTAGAACTCTAAAAACATTTTACAATCTAAGGTCATGAGGCCATCTTCTTTTCAGGCGCCTCGGAGGATTGCCAGGAATGGAAGAGGAAGCAAGGTTAGAAACTAGTGGGTTTGGGTGGTTAGGGAGTTTATAATAGAAGGAATGATATCGGGTTCGGGCTAGATCGATTACATAAGGAACATTGAGGTCTTTATGGATGGTTTTATTAGTAACAAAATAAGGAGCATTGAGGATTTTACGAAGGATTTTGGATTGTAAGGAAGTTGGAAATTAAGACAGTTTTGTTTAGTATGTGTTATTATGGTAGAAATCAACGTGCAGTTTTCTGTCCTTTCAGTCTTGTGTGCCATATACATATAAACGAGTTATATTAATCCACTTCTAGCAAAAGTCACGAATTTCTAGATATCCCATCCTTAAAGCAATCATGTATACACGCCCTAATACTCTAATGTTATATATCTTGTTGTATTCTTGAAGTAATAATTTATTTGATCGCCTTCAAAATATCCTGGGTATGGATAGTTGAAAAGCAAAGCATCAGCTATTAGCAAAATGGATAGGTTTCTGAGACTGTTTCAGTGCGTTTTCTTGAATTATTAGGTGATTAGGTATAAAATTGGAGTATAATGAAGGATAATAGTTCCGAATGTTTTTCACTTCTTTCTGATAAGGTTTGTTTGATAAATTTGCGGTCATGATATTTCTATACAAGTCAAGTTCACTCTAAGAGGTATTTTTAAATCAGGTCTAGAAGTTCATTGAACCTCTTGTTAGAATACTGATTAATGAAACAGTACATTAAATGTTGGAGATGACTCAAACAAGCACCACCCTGAATCAATGCGAGGGTGCTGACACGGGTCAACCTAATCTCCGACCGAAACAAATGCATCATGCAAGGGGAAATGTTTGGTGAGGGGGAGGTCGTGATTGGGCCTGACCCTTGTTGTAGCCCGGGTTCAAGTACCGGAACGGATGCGGTTCTGATCCGGTGCTCGCTCACTCACGCCTTCGATTCTGTCTGCTATGGATTGTCAGCTTTACCTCTTCTTATCATGCCAACTAAAGCAGAACGTGTTCTCATAGTAATTACTTAAAGAGAGTAAATATAAGGTTTGATAATTTAAACAATAAAATTTCACTCTGGTCATAAGTTTTCTTTGAAGAATGGTGCCAAAACTGGAGGATTAAAATAAATTCCAATAAATCCCACCAAATCACATTTACCCTTCGACGTGTACCCACGACCTCTTCCCCTACAATATCCTTTAATAATACCCCACTTATTCCTGTCGAACAGATCCATTACCTTGAACTACATCTGGACAAACGATTAACCTGGAATCCTCACACAAGACTGAAAAGATAGGAAACTGCTGTTAGAAAAACGATCTAAACTTCCAACTCATTAGAAAAGACTGATCTACATGACTGTAATAAGGCCAATCTGGACATAAGGAGTTGAGCTTTGGGGCTCCACTAAACCTTCGAATTCCTCTCGTATCCAATCCTTACAATCCAAAATCCTCAATGCTCCTTACTTTTTACAAATAAAATCATACATAAAGACCTTAAAGTTATCTATGTAATCGATCTAGCCCGAACCAGATATCACTCCTTCCATGATAAACTCCGTAACCTCTCAAACCCCATAGTTTCTAACCTTGCATCCTTTCCCCTTACTGACAATCCTCCGAGGCGCCTGAAAAGAAGATGGCCACGAGATCTGCTTATCTATAATGTCATTAGAGTGCTACAATGGGTAGTTTCTCTACACCCCTGTAACACTCCAATTTAACTAATATCAAATTTACTGAATGTATTAAAACATATACAGTTGAAAATTTCAATAAAGATAGTTAAAAAAAATATCTGGTTTGGGATAAATCGGTTACATATGAAACATTAAGGTTATGGATGATTTTATCTGTGACTAAGTAATGAGAATTGAGGATTTTACGAAGGATTTTGGATAAGTTAAAAAAAAAAACACTTATATTTGACTAAAAATAATTTATAAAAGGTTTTTTTTTAATATTTGGAACCATGAAATCCAAACTAGGTTGATGAAAAACCGAAAAGTTAAACTTAATGGTTTATTAAGCACTCGGTAATTCGTTATCCTTGTTCTTCGCAATCCCTCTTTTAGCACCCACTAAATAAAAGTTAAATAATAAACACTTGAAAAAAAAATCACCCAAACTGCCATATTAACTCAGCTTTTAAAAAGAAATAATAAAATAAAAGCAGAAAAATAAAACTAATCTTCGAATAAAAAAAACAAAAAAAAAAACGGTTTGAGCCGAAAATGACTTTTCTCCCCAAGACCGAGCTAATGATGAAAATGAAAAAATAAATTTATTTAACCCCTCCCCTAACTCGAGTGATGATTTAGGGAGGGTGAAGGGGTCGTTGAGGAACGACCAGCGGTGGCGAGCAGTAATCTGTAAAAGGCATCCATCACTCCCTGTCCTGTGTCGCCATTGTGTCCAATAAACCCTCTACCTTATGTCCCCTTTCATCTCATACTTTTCCCTTTTAAATGTCATTTTATATTTCTATTCATTTATTTTATTTTTTAATATATATATATTTCATATTTAACTTGATTTTTTAACCTAATGGCCTCTCAGCATAATATAATCCAACATCACAAAAGATTAACTTTTTTTTAATGTATATTTAAATAATGCACAAAAAATGGACACATTCAATAATTGAAAAAGACACAGACATCCATCTGTCGAAGTCAGTGTACAATATTTACTAAAAGCATATAAATAACAAAACTTTAAAAAAATACGTTGTATATTTTAAAACCAAAACTACTACTCCTATGAAGATATTCGTCATAACCTACTTTATAGCTCATTAAATTAGCTTTAATTTGGTTGTTAATAGATACTTGTACCTCAAATGGTTTTTGAGATATAAATTTCTCAAAATAAATTCACTAACTACTGTTTTTCAGTGCATTTTTTTTTTATGAAACGTCGCTTTTTAAAGATCTATATCTCGGGAACTATTTACGTCAAAATTAGACTTCCGAGCCTTAGAGTGAAATACAAAATAATAATGAAATTATAAAACGTCATAAAATTCGATATACAGCTCAGAATGAATTTCTTTTTTAAGGTTTTGAAACAGCCACCGTTTTTAAATTAACTAATGTTGCTTTTATAAATCTATATCTTGGGAACTATTATACGTAAATAGCTATATTATGACTCAAATTTTAGAAAGTTTACTTTATTTTAAATGATGTTCAATTAGGTTTTCTAGTATTGTTGGTAGTTTTAAGGATATAATAATAATAATATTCTCTATTTATTCTGGGATTGATCCCTTTAGAATAATATACAGGCGTCAAAATAAGGCTTAGAGTGAAATACAAAATAAAAATGAAATTACAAAACGTCTTAAAGTTCGATATACAGCTCCGAATGAATTTTTTTTAAAGGTTTTTAACCTGCCAATTTATACTTGGCTGACTCATCAATTTTGATTATTAATTATACATAGTTTACATTAAGGAAACCCAAAATTGAAGTGAAATAACTGCCTTTTTTCTCCTGTTGGATTCTAGTACTAGCACCTCTAGGGTATTGTAAACGTTTTACGTAAGTATACATTGACAGAAATTAATTTACACTTATTGTAAGTCTGGTCTAATTATTAAAATTAATTAGTATTTGGATAATTAACTTATTATCTTTTATAATGTAATACAGTTTGGAATAATATATTTCTCAAAATTATAACATTTCACCAACCACTTTAAAATAGTATTCGATGCGGTTCATTTTATAAGGGCTATTCTGGCGTGGTTAGCACAAAAGAGCTGAGGTTACGAATTAAGTTTTTGCAACTTAATCTTCTTTGTTCTATTTTCAAAACATTTGTTGAAGGGGCAGTAGATTAAACTGTTCTTTCGACATAATACTTTTATTCAATCGTAACTGGAAGTAAGGCAAAAAAAGAAATGTAATAAAAACAAAACAAAAATAAAATAACTCAACTCCACAAAGCGTCCTTTGATTGCGTATCCATTGTGGCTGGGGCAGTTGTTTTCATTTCTCTCCGCCAAAAACCTATTTGTTTCATGGAGGGAAAAGTTCCATGGAACATTACTTATTTCGTATGCATATTTATTTACATTTCATTGCTTTTTTTTTTTTTAATATAACTTATTCTGAATATATATATTTATTTTTCTCTCCTGAAGTAAGTAGTCCCACAGAAGAGGTGTTATAATATAATGAAGAATAAAAAGAAATTAGAAAAAGTACATTTAAAAAGAAAGTACTTTCTTACTTTCTAAAGTACCTTTGTTACTTAATCTTTATATCTATAATTTATTTCTCACTAGTTATTTTTTAATCTACTCTATAAACCTTTAGTTTCATTTTTCTACCTTATTTATTTTATCTAGTGGTGACCAACCTATTCTAACCATGGTGGGGAGTCAAATTTTTCACTTCGTGGGACCGACATAAGTCCCCCTCCTAGGCCGGATTTGAACCGGCGCCGTCAGCAGTCCTCAGGTTGCTAAGACCTGCGCCTCTACCATCTGAGCTACGGACTGCCCACCAGGAGGCGATCATTCTCATTCGCAAGATTTTTCCGCAATTAAGAGTGTCTACTCTATAGAGAGTGAGCTTCGGAAGGGCTACCACCCTCAGGAATGACTCAGGACTACAGTAAAAGAATTTATTAGCACAACACCTAGCTCTCTGAGTTAGAATTATGACTTTTTTTTTTTATAATTTATTTATTGTTATTTACAACTGTATACACATATATACAACAAGTAAATTTGCTGTAGGTGACATAGTGACATGATAAAAATATGTGGAGAATCTACCCACTGATAGAACTCCAATAACATTTCTAGAGGAGAAGATTCGAGGCCATCTTCTTTTCAGACGCCTAGGAGGATTATTAGGCACTGAAGGAGAAGCCAGGTTAAAAACAAGTGGATTTGGGTGGTTGAGAAGTTTATTATGGAAGGAACGGTATCTGGTTCTGGCCAAATCGAACATATGGAACATTGAGGTCCTGATGGATGACTTGATTTGTGACAAAGTAAGGAGCATTAAGGATTTTACGAAGAATTTTGGACTGTAAGGATTCTGGAGGAATTTGATGGTTTAGTGGAGCCCCAAAGTTCAACTCTGTATGTCCAGATAGGCCTTATAATAGTCATGTAGATCAGTCTTTTGTAATGGATTGGCAATTTAGACCGTTTGTCTAGTAAATGTTGCAA
>NW_027105869.1:13957-20334 GCF_000696795.3 Halyomorpha halys
GTCGAAGGGTAAATGTGATTTGGTGGGATTTATTGGAATTTATTTTAATCCTCCAGTTTTGGCAACATTCTTCAAAGAAAACTTATTATTTAGAAAAATACATCAAATATGTTCCGACCACAACATCTGTCGGACGGTGCCAAAATAACATAAAAATTATCCATAAGTGAAATTTATTAATTACGATTTTGACTATTAGGACGTTGTGGAGGCTACTACTTTATAAGCTACATCAGTACAATATGAATTGATTTATAGTGATAAAATTAATAATTCAATTTTTTTTTTATTTAATGTTATTTACAACTGTACAATAATAAATGGAATAAGTAAATATGTTGTATGTTTCATATACACTTGAAAATTTTGGGAAGGAACCACTCATTGGTGGTACTTCAAGCATTAATTTAAAGTAGAAGGTCCCGAGGCCTTCTTTTCAGACGCCTCGGAGGATTATCAATGATTGTTAAGGATGAGATATTAAGATTTAACGGGTTAGGATGGGTAAGGAGTTTAATTCAATTAAAAAAATAGTAAAATAAAAATAAAGTAAAAAATAATAACTATTAAAAAATAATTAAATTAAATAAAAATAGTAGATGATCTAGTACGAAAACGAAAGGTCATAAAAAACTGAAATTACATATTTAAGGTTGGTACGTATAAGGGATGATTGAATTTTGTTGTTAAAATTGACTTCCCGCAAGTGTCACTTTATTTTTGATTTTACACATATTTTTTTTCAATTTTCTCAAAAAAACGGCTCAAAAGAAATAGTCATTTTCTGAATCCAAACAACCAATTTTTGCAAAATGGTCTGTGTGTAAAATATGTTTTCCATGTTAATAACATATTTCCGGAAATAATAATACTTAGACTTAATATATACCATCGGAAAGTAAAATAATATTTAAAATAGGAAAGTCGTAGAAGGTAATGGAAAATATTACAAGAATTGTTTTAACATCAGCTCGACTGTACAGGCGCATGTGCAGTGGATTATTCTGTTTCACCGGTCTGATAAATGTTTTCGTCGCCATAGTTATTAAGTAGTTTGTTTTTAGATTTCTCTTAACCTGTATATCATTCTTAGCATTTTCAATAACAATTTAGCATTGAATAAAAGATAAATATCATATTGTAAATTTTAGTGAACTGTTATATTTTTCTGATTCTTTAACAAAACAAAAATGTTAACATTTTATTGTACACCGAGAAATATCATTATTTCTGTTCGAATTGGTGTTTGTTCATCTATCAACCGAAAGGCTCATTTGGAAAATCAAAGTGAACAATATAAAAATATCTGTTCTTCATTGCACCAGATTTTTACTAAAGTATTTTGATTTATCTGATTCAACTTAATTTAAGTAAACAAAAATTGATTAGCATTATCTTAGAATTTTAATTTGTAAATAATATTTGTATAATATATATTTATACCATTCATGACTATCTGGAAATTACGTTTATTTAACTTTTCATTAATTTAAATTGATTCTAATATTTTTTTTTATAAAAAGTATTAATAATGATTAGATAACGAAGTCCATTATACAGAACATGTTAAAAATATATGTATATATATACATCATTAAATTGCAACAGTGCAATGATTATTACATATGTTTGACATGTTGCAGATGGAATGGTGATAAGAGACAGCAGACTGACCATAACAGTAGCGGAGACAGTAAATAATTAGCCAGGACAGGTGGGGATGGGGGACAGCTGATAGAGGGGCCCGGGAGCGTACATATTTCATCCCCCCTTGGCCCCCCCTGGCTGTATTATGCACAATATTTGCTCTTGAATTATGGATACAATCCGGGCCAAGCCTAATCCCACCAAACTTACACTACATTACTCAGGCCGCACATTCACCTTTATACATAATACATGTCCCCCTTTGCGCAGCCTCTCCCTGTAGGGATCCTAACTCAGGGCGTTATGGCTTCCTTTTACCGCCCTATTGTAGGGGTATAAGAAGGGTATTACTTCACAATAATCCTATTGAAAGGGTGCGGGGGATGTTGGTGTTTATAAAATATCCTTCATTATTTAATCTGCGGCTAAGGTTATAAAATATTTTGTACTTATTTGTTTTCTTTTCAAGGAAAGAAAACCTTACTACTTCTTATCTCCTTTGTAACTAATAACTCAACGTACAAAATTATAAACTTCACAAACTTTGCCACATATTCACTGCCGAGCAGTTCACTTCTGTTTATCTTTGAATCACAATAATATAATAATATTACTCATTATGCTCGTTAAAAGGTTTAGATTGTATTTACCAGGAATATCCGAAAATTTCCTGCCTTCATTTTTGCTTAAACACTCTACAAAATCTGGGTAAGTCAGTTATATTAATATGGGTTCCAAGTCCTGTAGGTGTCGCAGGGAATGAACTGGGCGTTGTTGTTCCAATGTTTATCAACGCCCGAAATTTCTATTTTATTTTCTTAAATTTCGAGTTTAAAGTTTAAATCTTGTTCAATAAGTTTTCCTTTCTTAAATAATTAATACCAATTTTATGCTTTTATTTAATCATCATTCAGGGACTTATACGAGGACGATGTACCAGATCCCACTCCTAATATATTCAAAATGGCATTCCTGAAAGATGTGGCTGATTATTATAACAATATTGTAGTATTATTAGAATATTGACATTTGAGCGGTGGCTCCTTATTGATCAGATAGGAATGAGTCAGATTCGTATGTCCTATTCTCAATTTAGCTATCGCAATCTCCTCTCTGCGATCGGAACGTTTTGATGTGGCCCGTGGGACTTTCACTCCACATGGACTGTCAACTATCCGATATTTTATTCTTCAGTGAAAGGCCTGTTTCTTGGGGTGTCAGAGTAGCCGAGGCCTGACCTGGAAGAGCAAATGCTTTCTTCATGAACTGTTCACGCAGCAAGAGAAGCACACGCGCTTCCAGGACGGGGTAAACCAATTTTAACTCCATCAGAAATGAGCAAACCTCTTAAAAAGGAAATCAAAGATAAATGGCAATCTTTGTGGAACGAAAGCCCGATGAATAAATTAAAAAGGATGTCAAGCCCTGGGGTACCTCCAGTCGCAATGCCGTAGAGAGGAGGTTGTACTGACCAGTCTGAGAATAGGTCACACGAGGCTCATCCACTCCTATCTTATTTCAAAATAAAGTCCTCCGAACTGCCAGTATTATGTTGTCTATATTTTACATCACACCTCAATAGCTTCGGATTAAACCTGGATATTTCAAAAACCCTCAGAGAAGACCTTAAAATAACAAAATTATTACATCTGTTTTTAAAATCAAAAGGTTTACTTGACACAAATATAAGATTAAACAGACAAAAATAATAATAATAATAATAACAAAATAAAACAAATGCAAGCAAAATCAGATAAGGAATAAATTGTTTTACCCCACTTCATATTTTTTTTTAAATTTCCAATCATATGTAAACTATTATTTATACGTATATTATTTGTGCACTGTAATCGAATATTAACTAAATTTACTTTCATCACTAAATTTTTTCGATAATACACGACACGAAAATTTGTTGCATAAAAATCAAGAAAACTTTGACCACTCAAACGATCTACTTCAAATTTTTCTAGTTTTAAAAGTACTTTATAGTTTCTAAATGATATGAATCGGACCCTACTACCTCAATATAAATTTGGGATGTAAATCTATTTATTTAGAGATCGTCAAATATGTGTTGTGACTATTTATTTCCTTCTACCATAATATTTGAATTTCATCCAAGTATTTAAAGCAATCAGAAGTCACATATCACATCATTTAAAGAATTATAAATATATTTATTTACAAATCGAATTCAAATTTAGCTAGTAGGATTCGATTTGTATCGTTTGGGAAACTACAAAGTAGTTTTAAAGCTGAACTATAAAGTACTTTTAAACTCAACCCAATATGGGTAAGTCAGTTACATTTATATGGGTTCCAAGTGATGTAGGAATCGCAGGGAATGAATCACGCTGCAAGAGAAGCACTCGTAAAGAAAGTCAATGAAAAATGGCAATCTTCGTGGGATG
The DNA here is from genome assembly GCF_000696795.3 of Halyomorpha halys. Taxonomy (NCBI): domain Eukaryota; kingdom Metazoa; phylum Arthropoda; class Insecta; order Hemiptera; family Pentatomidae; genus Halyomorpha; species Halyomorpha halys. The sequence continues at coordinate 18,019 of NW_027105869.1, forward strand.
AAAGTTCAAGGAGTAAATTAAAAATTATTTCAAGCCCTGGGGTACCTCCAGTCGCAAATGCCGTAGAGAGAAGGTTGTACTGACTAAGCTGAGAATAGGTCACACGAGGCTCACCCACTCCTATCTTATTTCAAAAGAAATGCCAGTATTGCAACTACAATTTAACAATAAGCCATATTTTCAAACACTGCCCATATTTCACATCACACCTCAATAACTTGATAAAACAATAGAATTAGTGTTTCAATTTTTAAATCAAAACATTTACTGCCAAAAATATATCATTGAACGGAAGAAAAAAAAATTAATAATGAAATAAATATATAAAATAATAAATAATCGAATTACAAAATAAATGAATAAAATTAAACGAATATAAGCAAAATTAAATAAAATATAAATGGCGTTGATGGCCAATGAAGTTTGGCACCACTAAACAAAAACAAACAAGCTAGTCAAATTTGAAGTAGATATTTTGAGTGCTCTAGTTGCTATGAAAATTTTCTTCATTTTTGTGTCGCAAACACTTTTTGTCATGAATCTTCGAAAAATCTTCACAAATAAAAAACGTACAAATAATACTTTACATATAGTTGGAAATTTAAAAAGAAATATATAAATCGTAAGTTATACCATTATTCCTGTATATATATTTTCATTAAATTTAATCAAATTAAAATGATCGGAAATTAAAAAAAAAATCAACTAGAGGGCTTGGATAGATAATTGGGTCAGTGTGCAATTACCGACAGGCTAATTAATTCAATTTGCCGTTTATTACACCGGACCGTTTCACCTCCGGTAAAAACAGAAAAAAAAAACAGAGATTAAATGAATAATAATTAAATGCCAGTTTAAAAGTAATGCAAATAACCCCGATAATTGATAACGGACAAAAGGCGGTGAGATCCGGGAACTGGTGGCTGAATTTTAAACGGGAATTGGAAGGGGGGTTGAAAATAAAAAAAAAAAAACCAACCGTGGGGCTGGTACAATTTACATGCAATCAACTTTTTATTTGAAATGCAAACCAGTCTCAATCAGAGCTCACCGGCGTGGGGCCAATGTTGAACCGATAAAAAAGTGAATTAAATGTTAAATGTGGGCCCAGGCCTTGCCACAATACTGTTCGGGGATCGAACCCCGCCTAATATTATATTTAACACTTCCTCTCCCTTCTGCATATTTCATCGTCCCTAATTTCCCTCTTCCCTACCCGGCTCCCTACCGCTTTATTTGTCCCATTGACTCCGTATGATTTATATAATAATTGGAGAAACAGTATTTCGTGGAACGGAGGTTTGATTTGAATTTTTCAACAAAAGTATATTTCGATATTATTTCGACGATGAGTTATATTAAGTTTCGGTCCAACTTTGACCTATGTTAAACCAAAAAGCTGCCCTTTTAAGGAAGTTATAACGAAAATGGGTTTATGATTTTCTGTGCTTTTTGTTAATATTTAGAAAGTACACAGAGTAGTGTAAGATGTATTCCATTTATATGAAGGGGTCTATGACATACTATGCAAAACATAGACTATATACAATTTGATTGGAGAAGTTTGTCGGGGGGTGGGGACGGCAAAGAACAACATAAATAAACAAAACCATATTTATTTATTTTATGCCGACGTTTCGACCTGAGTTTCAGGTCTTCATCAGGGGTTGTGGCGTAGAAGGTAGGCTAGCAACTGGTATATACAATTTGGTTCCTAGAGTGTCCTTCCAAAATGTATTTTGGAAAATTCGAATTTCACTCCAGATATCGCGGAATTTGAAGTTACGGCACTACAAATGTACTTACGATACTTACGATACATATGTACGAAAATCCGATCTCAACTTATCAGTAACTTGATATACACAAATGAGTAAGATCGGTGTTGAAAGGGAACTTTCTGGGAGTGTAGAGAAAACTAGGGAGAGACATCCCCCCAAAAAGCCTACTAAATTAAAAGAACGTGTGGAAAAAAATCCAGATAACCATTTAGATTTACTTAAATATTTATATTTTTAAGTAACGGCATTTATAGAGCTACAAGTTCAATATGATAACTTCTACTTTCGTCTACCCATGTAAAAATGTAATTTCATAGGTACACCTATTAAAATATATATAATGTAAAATTTGTATTACCCAAAAAAAGGAGAAAATAAGTAATTTTTGAGAAATGTAGTATTATTATATGTGTTAGGAGTATTCTCATGAAAAGAAATTACACCATAGTAGAACCTTGCCGTTTCCAAATCTATGGCGGTAAATGAATTAAAATTTAGGTAATTCGAACAAGAAAATGTTGCAAATAAGCATTTT
>NW_027105869.1:20552-22516 GCF_000696795.3 Halyomorpha halys
TATTTAGGGTAATACAATCAATTAATCGAAAATTTATATTTTTAAAAAATGTCTTTGTTTTGATGTTATGGAAATAGTAACAATGGTTCCCATTCATCCCTCTTCTCCCAGTCTGGTGGTGTTCCTCAAAGTAGTATCCTCCGTCCCATCCTCTACACAGTCTGTACAACTGACATCCCAACTAATCCTAACACTATTCTCACCAAGTAGGCCGACGAAACATACGTGCTCGCAGTCCAATCTCTTATCTCAACTCTCGAAACATGGTTTCGAAATTGGAGGATCAAAATAAAACCCCTTTACTCTTCGTCATAAACCTACCGACTGCCCTACGGTATACTTTAATAATGTTGCTCTTTCCACTGCAAGAACAGATACGCTACTTTGGACTACAACTGGGCAAATTACTAACTTGGAATCTTCACACAAGATTCCTGACTGAAAAGACAGGAAACTGCACGTCGATTCCGACTATTACAGTACTTACTAGACAAACGGTCTAAACTTCCAACTCATTACAAAAGACTGATCTACTTAACTGTAATAAGGTCTATCTGGACATACGGAGTTGAGCTTTGGGGTCCACTAAACTTTCGAATTCCTCTCGAATCCAATCCTTACAATTCAAAATCCTCAACGCTTCTTACTTTGTTACAAATAAAATCGTCCATAAAGACCTTAACGTTCCATATGTAACCGATCTAACCTGAATCAGATATCCTTCCATAACAAACTCCCTAACTACCCAAACCCACTAGTTTCGAACCTTGCTTCCATTCCTGACAAGCCTCCGAGACGCCTGAAAAGCCTAGAGACCTTTTAATGTAGAAATATTAGCCTATCTCACACTATTATGGATCTTACATTAAATTTAATGGATACATTTTTATGTAAATATCAAAAATAAATTTTAAAAAAAGACTGGAAAAACAAAATAACTCAAAACTATAAAATGCTTACTTAATCTATTTAACTTGAAAGCAGACGATTTATTTTCTAATTATACTAATTATTACATTATAATGGGGAGGGTTTTCGAACCCCTAGGGCTGACTCTCGGCTACAGTGGAACAGAAAATAATTATCTGCACAGCCGAGTTATCAATGAGCTACCCCTCTCCCAATATATAATTCATTTTTCAGAACATAATATGAAGGCTATGCAAAAAAAAAAAAATAGAAACAGTGAGGGAGCTATATTGACCTATGTACTTGGCACACTTTTTTTTTTTTACAAGAAAGGCAACACTGTTGCTACAGGAGCTCATTCCAAAAAGAGGGAGATAAAAGAAAGGCTTTGGAGTAAGGGAGGGAGAGAAGAAAGATAGTATCGAACGAAAGTAAGAAAATCTGGCCTAATATATTTAAAATGAGGTGAGGATGAGAGTGCTCTCCAGCGCCACCTAATTCCTCTTTTATAAATAATTCATAAGACCCAGGAGCTCTTCTACCCCCGCCGTATTTAGGCAATAAACCCCAGTCTCGGGGAATATTCATGAGGAGACCACAAAGAAACCGAGTCGTTAGGCCTTTGGAGCCTGCAGAAAGGAGAATGGAAAAAAAAGGTAAAAGAAAAGAGAACCTCGCTGGAGTAATTATTTCGGGCTATCATCCTACCCTTTGTTATAATTACAACATTCTCTGGTCATTAATATATAAGTCTCAATTAATCCTTGTTAATATTAAAATCCACAACTCATCACAAACCGTTTGATTCCTATAATCTACGTTGTTTTTTTTATCACCTTAATGAGTACTGGAATCAAAAAGGCGAGAAATGAACATCGAGTTTTTTTTTTTTTAAATATTTATTTATTGCTATTTACAACTGTACATTATAATACATTTAGTAACTCTGATCTGAGTTAAATTGGAGTGTTGCAGGCGTGTAGAGAAACTACCCATTGGTAGCACTCTAATGACATTTTACATTAGCTGGTCTTGTGGCCATCTTCTTTTCAGGC
>NW_027105869.1:23436-28071 GCF_000696795.3 Halyomorpha halys
ATACAAATCAAATGATGAGACAGAATGCATACCTATTTTGACGGCAGTCAAAACAAAAATATCTTCCAGTAAATTTAATTTGTTTGGATCTGACGGCAGAAAGACGATATGGCGAAGGAAAAGTGAAGAATTCAGGAAGCAAAACGTCTCAGTTACTGTAAAACATAGAGGTGGGAGTGTAATGGTTTTGGGATCCGTGGGTTATTATGGTGTAGGAAATCTCGTGCCTATAGAAGGGATTTTAAATGCAGAAGGTTATGTCAAGATTTTGCGCCATAACCTGCAGCCAAATTAGGTATTCAGAATCGGTATATTTTTATGCATGGTAATGATCCGAAACATACAGCAAACAAAACTAAAGAGTGATTAATAATTAACATTCGCCAATAACTTCATATCCTTCCACAGTCTCCTGACTTGAACATAATTGAAAATTTGTGGCATATTTTAGATAAAAATGTCCAGAAACACATAAGGATGTTTTACAGCAATAATTGGAACAAATGAACACGACTTTAATTAAAAACCTTGTCCACTCAATGCCGAGAAGTTTACAAGTAGTAATAGATGCCAACTCGACTTCATACAAAATATTAAATTAAAATAAAAAATAAAAAAAGCGAGGTGTGCAAATACTTTTTTCTGTATTTTTTGTAAGTTTGATGTTTTGTTTTTTGTTATGAAAGAAGTTTTTTATTTGAATTTTATTTGTAGTTATAAATACACTTTTTAGTTTTGAAGTAATAGGGTTTTTTATAGCATAAATTCAGAATTTAGTAAAAAAAAAAAAAAGTGGTAAAAATTCAATTAAATAATAGATAGATTTTTATTATTCAAAAAATAAAATTTTTTAATAGATATTGAGGGAAAATGATCAAAAGAAAATTGTGTTTTAATTTAAATACTTATTCTCAAACAAAAATATAATACATTAATAAATTTTTATGTTATTTTATTGGGTTCATTTTAATTAAAATACTGAACAAAACAATTATAATATTGCATTGTCTGGTTTGGAATTTACTTGGTAATTAAAAGTGATGACTTTTCAGCTAAAAAATTATACTCTTCAATAATTTTTTTTATTTGATCATTAAAGGGCCGAAAAGGGTCAGGACGTGGCGTGGGACATTAAGGGAAATATCAAGCCGTCAATGTGTCGTTAAGTTGAACGAGTAGGGGGGAGTGGATTTATTGCTGGTAATAGAAACATCAACTTGCCTCCGGTCTACGGCCCCCCGAGGCCACATAAAATATTCATTTATATAGCAGTTGTTTTCGGCCGGGTTTTATCCGCCATCTCGGCAAACTGTTCCGTTTTATGGTCCCCGGCGGAGAAAAATATAGAAGCAAATAATTAAAAATGGCACGTGTTGGTCTCAATCGAAGGTTTGATGAAGTCTAAAAAAAAAAAATAGCTGTATTAGAATTATGTTATATACTCATAACATAAATTCAGTGGTCTTATTATGTAAGATTGGTAGTATAATGTGATCTTTATTTATTAATTATAATAAAATATATCCATAATTTTCGAATTTGTTTTTTTTATTTCATGTTTAATATCCAACGTTTCCGCCAACTTGTCTATTATTGATTACGACCTATCAATTGACAGCTTTAATTTCAATCTTAGAATAACTTTTAAAAATTAACATTTCTTATACATCAGCTTACCTTAAATTTAATTTCACAGCCAGATATTAGTCTTAAAAAAATTGCAGGCTATTCTGCCCATGTCTAATATAACAGTCAAATTATTAATTACATAAAACAAATTTTATCCCATTTAAGTCTCAAAACAATCTATGGTATATTTCATTATAAGTCCAACATTTCAACAATTTCGGACAATTTATCACAAAACAGCTTTTATTATAATAATAATTATAAATAATCATACATTAAATACAAATTTAGAATCATGTCAAATTTAAAAATTTTTATGCAGGCTATTTTGTCCAGGCCAATGATTTCAGTCCATAATTACCATATGAGACATTAATGTATTAGGGGATCATACAAATTTATTAATAAGCAATCTTATGAATAATAACCTGTTTTGTCAATTATTCATATTAAATTAAAACTTTTAATCACATTTAATTTTCACTATTATAATTTATCACAACAATATTTGTAACATTCCCTAAACTGAGGTCAAGCATATAATATATTTATTTCAACTATATATTTGTTAAATTTCCAATTTCTTTTATTATTACAACTCATATCAAGTTTAATTATAATTTTTAACATAAATTTTATCCTATATTTTTCATAAATTAATTACATATCAGAGAACATTAGTTAACAGTGAATTTTAAAACAGACAAAAGAAATCTGAACCAATACTATATAAAAAAGATTTTAAGCAACATTAATTTATGAAATATATACTATAATTTTTTTTTCTATTTATTTATTGCAATTTACACCTTTATTTACAAAAATTAAGTAAATTTGATGTAGTGTAAAAATGGAGTGATACTGGTATGTAGAGAAACTACCCAGTAGTAGCATTCTAATCATATTTTTACACTAAAAGGTCTCGAGGTCATCTTCTTTTCAGGCGCCTCGGAGGATTTTCAGAAATAGAAGAAGAAGCAATGTTAGAAACTAAACGGTTTTGATGATAAGGGAGTTTATAATGGAAGGATTGATATCTCGCTCGGGCTAAATCAGTTAAATTAGTTATTCGTGACAAAGTAGGGAGCATTAAGGATTTTACGAAGGATTTTGGATTGTAAGGATTGGATACAAAAGGAATTCGAAGGTTTAGTGGAGTCCCCAAAGCTCAACTCCGTATGCTCAGATAGGCCTTATAATGTTAGTATGTAAATCAGTCCTTTTTAATGAATTGGAAGTTTGGTTGGTTTGTCCAGTAAGTGCTGTAATAGTCAAAATCGACGTGAAGTTTCCTGTCTTTTCAGTCTTGTATGAGGATTCCAGGTTAGTCGTTTGTCCAGATATAACGAATCCGTTCTACAGGAATAAGGGCAACATTTTTACAGTATACTGTAGAGCAGTCAGTAGGTTTCCGACGTATGGTAAAGGTGATTTGATGGGATTTGTTGGGATTTATTTTAATCCTCCAATTACGACACCATTCTTCGAGGGCTGTGATATGGGATTGGAGAATTTGGGATACAATTAAAGGGTTATTATTTACAGCGAGCACACATGTGTCATCTATAAAATTTATGTTCATAATCATAATTAACCTTCATATGAATTTTAATAATATAAGAAATAGGAAATTTAACCATAATATTATTGAAATAAATAATTGAAAGTGGGCTCTGGAATCCTCAGGTCAAGAGTGTAAATATTATTGTTAACTTTAATTTTTCGTTATATTAGTTTAGTTTATTTATTTAGTTATTAAACTTTCTCCTTACTACTTCATGTAAATAGTTTAATTATGTTCACTTTTTATCTTTCGGTTTAAATATAAAAAGGACTTTTGTTATTATTCATACAGATGGATAATATTATTTTTTTATCTAATTATTATTTTTATTTATTTTATAATTTTTGGTATGAATGTGATCATTTATCACTATTACTCATTACCTAAGTTGTAATATTTATCAATAAATTATTATCTCTCACTGTTTTGGACTCTGTGGACCTTAAATTGAGTAAATATTTTTTTTTTTATCAATTAACAGACTTATATCTATTTTTCGATAACTTCAACATAAAAACTGAGCAATATGATAATATGATTTTATAATTATTCACTAATGCTAATTACAATCATTAGTGGATTACCCTCTCTACCCCCGAGGAATATCGCCAGTGACGGGTAATTGGTTCTTACCTGAGGCTAACTGAGGCTGCCACATCCACGGTACCAGCTCTATTAGGATGTAAATCCCAGGATAATTAGGGGTGAGGATGTGGTCGGTTATATAGGCCCCGGTTATCAATTAATTCTCTGCCCGAGGGAAAGGGGAGGGGAGATAAATCGGTTAATCGGGTGCAATTAACACTGTATCTAGGAGGCTCTTAGTCTAGTTCCCGTCGTATCAGGATCTAGTGTCGTCACTGTTGAAGGAAAGTAATGGTTAATTTACAGGTTCTAATTATCAACAAAAAACCATTAAAAAAAAATGAGTGCGATACACGAATGATAGAAATTCCAATTATCACTCTAGAAATGAATGAAAAACAACACGAAAAGTACATATAAGTATATAATACTTATTTCTTTTACTTATTTCATCTACAATTGTATGTAGTATAACCTGTGAAACAGAGATTTCTAGCGAGTAAGTTGGTCGATATACGACATGTCACAATCTCAAAACAGGAGATCGTAACACAAAAGGCAATCCTTCCAAGCCGGACCCGCCCCACCTTGACCCCTAGGAAGTGACGGTCCCATATCACTTTTGAAATATTTGCTTAAAACAGGAACAAGAAACTTTGAGATAGTTTAATCGAGCAATATTTAAAACTCCTGAAATTGGAAAACGACGTTTGTACGAAGCAATATTTTTAGTTTTCTGTTGCCATAAAAAATATTATTTTAGGTTCTATGGAAATTATAATAACAAATAAATTATAATAACTCCTGTCTTCCCCCTACTTAACGAGAGAGAGAGAGAGAGAGAGAGAGAGAGAGAG
>NW_027105869.1:28235-32396 GCF_000696795.3 Halyomorpha halys
GAGAGAGAGAGAGAGAGAGAGAGAGATTTTAATTTACAGTTAACAATCATAATCATTTGCATATAACTATGTATTTTGATATCAACTAAGTATTCTTATTGTTAAAGTGTAGGTGGGTATAAATGCAAAATTTAAAAAAAAATGCTTCTAAAGAACCTCTATTTTTATTTATATAAATTAACTCACCATATCACCATTGATTTCAATAATAAAAGAAAATGATAGAATTTGATAATCAACTTAAGAAGAAAAGGAATGTAGAACATAATAATAGTAGCAAAATTTTTTCTATATATAACTGGAAATAAAGGGGAAGTAAGGAGGTTTTGAAACGAGCAAGGATTAATTTCAACTATGTTGGCAGTTACTGTAGCATTTTTTTTTTTTTATGTTTGGTATTGGAAATTACAATTGGAGAGTAGAATGTTACATATAAATAGCTTCCACATTAGAGAACATACTGCGCACTTTGACATGCAACGTTTGGGATAGGTTTCGGACACGTTGAGCGTACACAGCGGAGTACAGTTGACACCAATCAGTGTAGCCAGAGCTGGATATAAGACAAAGTGTACTCCCAAAGCGAGCTGATCAATTATCTTCTGTTTGTACGCCAGCTCGGGAACACACCTCCGGTAATTGCCAATGGCAGTCGGACACCTGGGTCTCTAACTGCCTCCAGTCACACAGCAGGTCAGTACGGGGGTTAGAATATTCTATAGTCTCACTCCAATTAACTGCTTTTTCTTCAATAATCGAGTAAAAAGAACTTAAAATTTAGTTTTAATTAATTAATATTTTATGTATAATTATTTTTTAGGATTATTGTCAATATGATTATAAAATATTTAATAGCACCTTTAAAGAGATTCGATTTGAGTCAGGATATGTTCCATAGTTCCTCAAATACAATTTTTCCAAAAAAAAAAAAATCAGTTCGAAACGTTAGCACAAATAAAAAATTGTTTACTCTTAAATTAATGATCTTTTACTGGAAGAGTTTCTGGAATTAAATTGAATTTGGTGAATGTCACAAATCTTCCTTGTTTAATTGTAATAATTTATTTCATATAATCAACAACAACGTTTCGGGAATATCCCCCATCTTCAGGTTGCTGATAAAAATATTTTATATATAACGTATAATTATCTCCTATTTTGTCATTAGTGCTAATATTTAATAATATTATTGTCATTTAATGAATAAATAACATTTTTACTCTTAACAGTTATACATTTTTAGGACAATAATTACCTTCCTGAAGGTTATCTTTCAATATTAGCACCAATGACAAAATAGGAGATAATTATACGTTATATCTAAAATATTTTTATCAACAACCTGAAGATGGAGATATTCCCGAAACGTTGTTGTTGATTATATGAAATAAATTATTACAACTAAACAAGATTTGTGTCGTCATTCACCAAATTCAAAATAATTTTTTATTTATTTGATGACCGCACCCCCCCGACCATCTTTTCCTCAATAAAAAAATAAAAATAAAATAACTAATTTTTAAGGTAAAACTCAGGATGGATACTATAGGTGGATGGACACCACAGATGAAATTGAAAATTTTATATTATATTTTTTATACTCTTACATTTAAGAAAGGGTCATTTATAATGAATAGATGGGTTCTCTGGGAGCCATATCATCGATATCGATGACTATTCATTCATTCATTAATTTATATGCTTCAAATAGAAATCCATTTAATGTCAGCTAATTGTTATCATGGAAACACTACAAACATTTTATAGCAATCTCCATAATTATAAAACGGTATTGCATTTACATGTAGGAATACTAAGTTGTGAAATATATGATTGCAGTGTTTAAAAGGGTTGCCATGCATGTGATATTATTGGATGAAGAGAACCCTAGACACATTGCTTTTCAATTACAGTTTAGTTTCCAGTTTTTTTAATACCACAAAATAGATATAAGAAAAAGGAAAGTAAAAAAAAAAAAGTTAAATGATAAATATCTGGAAGACTCAGCAAAATTCAAATTTTTCCAGGATTACAGACGAAGTTCGATTTCGTTTTTGTTGGCTAGTTTCCCGAAATATTTAATAGTTTAAAAAAAAATTGAAGAAGTAACATTTATGGATTTTTGACCTAGGTAACTAGGAAAATACGGACTGTTATTGTTATATGGTAATTTATATCTGTCAACTAATATTTAAATAATAATTAAGTAAGTACCCTGAAGACGGGAAGAAAAAAAGACGGTTATTCCACCCAATTTTTTTATTATTTTAATAAACTGTGTATGATTACTAGTCAAAACTGATGAGTCTACCAAGTATCGGTAGGGGGAATAAAAAATGGCGGCAGATTTAAAAAGTTAAAAAAATAAATTTTTCATTCAGAGCTCTTTATCTTTAAAACTACCAACAACACTAGAAAATCTAAGAGAACATTATTTAAAGAAGAGTAAATTTGCTGAAATATGAGCTCTAATAGAGCTATTTACGCCTAATAGTTCTCGAGATATAGCAATTTAAAAAGCAATATTTTATAAAAATGTACCGAAAGATTAGTTTTTAGAGAATTTATTTTGAATTATCTATATCTCAAAAACCATTCGACGTACAAATGTCTATAACACTGAAATTAAAGCTGGTATAATGTACTAAGTAGTTCCCAACTTTTATCTTCGCAGAAGTACTAATTTTTATAATATTTGCTAAAACAAATTGATTTATAGTTGTTCGGACCACCATGAACTATTGTATAGTCCATTAAACTAGCTTTAATTTAAGTGCTAATAGACATCTGTACGTCTCATATATCCTGAGATATAGGTTTCTCAAAATAAATTCACTTACTACTGATATGTCAGTAGATTTTTTTAAGAAATATTGCTTTTTAAAAAGCTCGTTCTCTGGAACTATTGCACGTAAATATAATATGTAAAAGCTCTATTAGAGCTCATATTTTAGAAAATTTACTCCACTTTAAATGATGTTCTCTTAGAGTTTCTAGTGTTGTTAGTAGTTTTAAAGATATAGATCTATGAAAATAATTTTTTTTTAACGTTTTGAAACAGTCGCCATTTTTTATTCTCCCAACATATACTTGGCAGACTCATCGATTTCGACTAGTAATTATACATAGTTTTCATTAAAGTAATAATAAGATAGGGTAAAATAACTGCCTTTTTCTCCTCTAGGGCTCTTGTAATATTATGACTATTATTTTATTGAGCTTTGTATTCACCAATCGTAAGGTATAATTTTCCTCTCTACCACTTAGTCCTTTCACTCCTTTTACTACCTCTGGTAAGCTACATACACTTATAGAAAACTTTTGACCTCAATGGAGCAATATTATCTCTCAAAGATAAAATTTAAATACCTTAAATAGGTGCTCTAAGCATGAGGTAATATTACCAATAACGTTACTGTTATGCATATTGTACTGTCTCTTCATGTAAGACATGGTACGGAACTACCTAAGCACACACAGCGTACCCCAGAGTAAATACCGCAGGCTGCTAACTAATTGTAAGAAGGACTGCAAACACAAAGAAGAAGTAATCCTCGAACACAAAGAGCTTAGCTGGCATAGAACAGCTGGCTTGATCCGCCCTGACTCACTCGCCGCTTTAATATTGTTCACAAATCCCGACCCCCCTGGATATTGCCATCAATCCAGGAGCCCCCTTCCCAAACTTAATGAAATTCGTTATATCAATGTCCTATCACCCCATCTGTCAGACATCCTTTGCCCTCATCGTTCATTTATGATCCCGCCTCAAATGATCTACATCGCCGTTTAATGTTTAGGATTATCTGACCACACTACCATTACATTAAAATTACACGGGCATTTACATATGGCATATAGTCTATCTTTTCAGTGTACTGATAATTTTCTAAGCTTTTACATTTCTTCTCCACCGCACTTTACTTTGGAATTTCCTATTGAATAGTTTTTTGTTTTTTTTACGTATTATGGTAGTCAATTAGATCAAAGTTTGGCGCAGTCGTTCTATTCTTAAAGACTTGGAAAAATGCAAAATTTTACTGAGATGAAATTTACACAGCTGTAAAGCAAGTTATGCGAGTTTTAGCTAGAGATATGAGATAGTTGTTATTTTTCAGTATAGTTATAATTATACTGAAAAATAATTGTAATTATAAATAA
>NW_027105869.1:32836-34514 GCF_000696795.3 Halyomorpha halys
AAACAAAAAGAAATATTTCTTTGTAGTGTTGTCTGAAAACTTTAAATACCATTTCTCAAAAAAAAATTAGAAATTTATGAACTTAATTTAGTTGATATATATATAAAGTCGACCGTAAAACTTAAATATAAGAAGATGGTAAAAAAAAAAACAGAGTTGCGGTAAAAAAAAGAACAAATAGTTTATAACTATTTAATGTCCGACGTTTCCCCCCACTTTGCAGGACTTCATTATGGCTAAAAAGATACAAAAAAAAAATAAATAAATTACAAAAATAAGATACAGGATTAATAATTACCTTATTGTATCTTATTTTTGTAATTTTCTTAGTTGTTGTTTTTTGTATCTTTTTAGTCCTGACGAAGGCCTGCAAAGTGGTGCGAAATGTCGGACTTTAAATAGTTATAAACTATTTGTTCTTTTTTTTACCACAACCCAGACCATTTTCTTCAATAATTCAGTTAATAAAATAGTACCTATCCCATATCTTAACCTAAATTAGGGAGCTTCTACAGCAATACTAAAAAACTTGTTTTCAGCCCATTTTTGAGGACTTCACATCTCTGTAATACAAAAACGAATTTACATAACTCAGTAAAATTTAATGTTTTTCCAAGTCTATACCAAATGAACAGCCTTCAAATTTTAAGAAAATCTTATGCTGGATCTATACGTTTGCCATGCAGCAAATCCAAAACTTGTAAAAATGTTTGGTAAGCAAAGGAAGCAATAAGCATCGGTATCTACACCCTTGTGTGTTCTTTTCACTTTTATTGGCTGTTAAATTAGATTGACTTTATTTTCATTATAAAAAAGAAACGAAATAAACGTAAATGAAATAAAATGAAATACATATTAGACAGTAGATTTGAGAAAATGAAGTACAAATTAGACAACAGAAAATTAGATAGTAGATGATAAAAATTCATATAAATAGTACGCTACATAACCTATAAATCCAACTTTCATTCTAAATTTTTCATTCAATACTTGTTAATTTAATTACACAAACACATAACATATTTATAAACTTACATTTTTGTAATAAACAATAAATAAACTGTTAAAGTTAACTGACAATATTTAAAACAAAGTATGCATACAGAATCGATAGAATCAGAAAATATACAATCTTACAACGGAGTTATTGAATCTGAAGGTGAAATTGTTTTATTAATTAAAACACAGAGAGCATAAATATTTATCTTTTGGCAGAGAGAGAGAGAGAGAAATACTTTATTTATTCATCTATGCTGCCTAAATACATTAGGTTGCTATCTCACACAGCATACTAATCAATCCGTATTCGGTTGATTATTATAAAACAAAGGTAACTGAACACAAACGTGTGGAAGCTTTGTACCCAAAAACCAGCACTCAAAAAGCTGAACATTAATTTAAGTCAACTTATAGCAACAATCCGAATAATCCATCTACATGTTTGAGAATAAGAATTTGCCTAAGCCTGGCAAATGTAGAGGCACTTTTAGATGTTAAGGTTCAAAAGTGTGTTCGATTGACATGGAAAGACCCATATACCAGGGCATTCAAAAAGTCCTGTCGTTTTTCGTTTGTTCGTTGTTTATTTTGATTCTAGAGTGTTTGCTAATTAATTCCGTTCAATACAACTTTTATCCATGTAAACACAAATGTAATTGAATGCAGTCACCATCCAACT
>NW_027105869.1:35629-52366 GCF_000696795.3 Halyomorpha halys
AATTTCCCCCAAAAAAACGACAGGACTTTTTGAATGACCTGGTATAAGCTAAAAAGAATCTTAAGTAAAACAAATGTTATGATAATTGAAAGTTTACTCCAAGAAGAAGGAAAATATATTAAGATAAGGTATACAGAAGATGAAAAATAAATAAAAAGATGAAGAAAACAAAATAAAAAAATAATGAAAAATTACTGACTTGTCAGTACCTCCTTTGTGGTCAGAGGTATTTCTACCTTTGTATTAAATCATAATTTCTCTAATATATAAAGCCAATATTTATTTGTGAGTATTTTATGTACAAACGATTTTGATGTTTTTGGCTAAATGTTCAGGATTTTCCTGGGAAGGCTATATGCTATTCCGATTTCTTAGATAAAAAAAAATTAACAAAATTAAGTATTTTTTATGCGTTGCTCAGAAAGTATACATTTTCTTAATTTCATGCTAATCGATTTGTCTCGTTTTGAGGAATAAAAAAAATATTACTGATTCTATTAAATAATTTTTATTCACTAAAAATTTTAAAAAATATAATGAGGATTTCAGTAAAGTAGGGAAAACATAGTTTTAAGAAAAAAACAAAAAGAAATATTTCTTTGTAGTGTTGTCTGAAAACTTTAAATACCATTTCTCAAAAAAAAATTAGAAATTTATGAACTTAATTTAGTTGAAAGGTTTTTTTCTACCTTTTTTTTTAAATCTAACTTTCAATTGTATTGAATTATTCTATCAACATCCCTAAATCTAGTAATTGCAAAGCATTGTCTGGACTGCTAGTGTTCATTCCACAGGCCTAGGGTTTTAGGTTTTGAGGGGGATAAGAAATGGAGAACACTTATGCTACAATAACAAGGAGCGCCATCTACTGGTAAAAGAAACTCCTAGAATTGGTGGTACTTAAAAAAACAAGGACCAACCAGAGCTGATTGAAGGGCTAATCCCTAATTGTTTAAACCTTCAAACTTTTCTGGGGCCTCTGGCCTGTCCTCACTCAGTTTCTATCCCTAAACCAGAGATGTTCAGCAGAGCAAGCAGGGAGTATATCATTTCCCAACAATAGGGGTATTCATGATATTGTGTTAAATGTAAAATGTTTTACTATGTTAAATGTTGTAAGTATAGCATTGTGAGCAGCCCTATTTAAAGTCATGTAAAATGCATAAGAACTCCTAGCGAATTTTCTGAGCAACTCGTTTACAACCTATCCTTCCAAAACTTCAATTCATTGTTTACTTCTAAGTTTTGATTACAGTAATTTATTACAACATGCCTAAATTAAGTGAAAAGTAGAAATGTAAAAGTTTGGCTACTGATTATATTTTTTTTAAAAGTCCAAAACACGAGACAAAAGAAAAAAATACAAACTACGAGAAAGTAACCTAACACGACTGGAAATAAAATGGTGACAAGCTCAGCTGTCTGTTTCGTGACGTCATTCTCCATTTAACAGACCTAGTAACAGACTCTCAGCCATGTTACATATTATATCGTTTTAACTTGGTAAAAGAAGAAAATATTTCTCCATTTAACATAAGTTTTTCCATTTAGCTTTAACATGTTAAACTAAAGATCATTGTTTTTGTAATGGAGTACTAGACTCAGGTTTTGTTTTATAATTGTATATTGTGTTATGAATTTGTAAAAGATTTTGTCTTTCAAAAATAAAATAAAATCTAAGCTAAAGATCATGAATACCCCTAATCTAAATTCACATTAAATCACTAATAATATTATATCAACTTTGGCTAACTCCCCCCTCTCTGTAACTTATTTCAATTTATCTCTCAATATATTACTTGATTTTTATCAATATTTTTTTATCTTCAATCAAACCCCTTCTGAAATGGATTACTTTAAGTTGATCCAGGCATTATTCCCCTATAAACCAGATGGGTACTGTCTAGTATATATATAAATCTCTTTTGATCAAACAATTCAAGTTTAAAAAAAAATGATTCATAATTTATACAATTTTTTATACATGTTATTAAATATTTTAGACGGATATTGGATATTTCTGGTTCTATTGAAGATCAACATAATCATTTTTTTTAAAATAATGATATATTTTTTATTTTATTTTTTTTTTATAACGGGCAGCCTGGATATAAAAATGGACCGAGTTGAAAACACTCTGCTGGTATTTTTTAATTTTCCCCTGAGAGTATTTTTTTTCTTTTTATTTTTTATATAGCTTAAGGGATTCTCATTCGAGGGAAGGAGGGAACCTATAAAAAAAAAAAAGAAAAAAGAAATAATCAAAAAGAAAGAAAGAAAGATTCCGAGGTAAATCCAATAGCGGCCTCAAGTATGTCTTGATTAAACTTCTTTTGCATTTGACCTGAGGGGAGGGGGGTGGGGATCAGCTGAATATTTCGGAATTAAAAATTCCACCGTCGCCCCCCTCATCCTTCCTCTAAAGCTCCTCGGGGATTATTTAACGACTAATCAACGCTTTAATGAACTTAAAAGGTTATTTAGGTTACGTTAGGGGAAAACGTTTGTGACGAACGTATGTTAAATAACACTTTATAAACTTGTAGCAGTTAAATAAAACATTTTTTACATTTCTACTTTATTTTTAAATTAACAATATTTTTTTTTTTTTAAATGTAAAAGTAATAGTCACAAAGAGAGATTGCGAATAGAAATTTTTGTTTTCGTACCCCTCTTTAAAATAGAATTAGTACTTCATACATATATAATACACGAAATGTATTATATATACCCTCCCTTTGATTGCCTTGTGGCATTATATGTTGGCATTATATCAGTCTAGCTAAGGTGGTAAAGTCTAGCTATAGCCTAGAGCAGGCTTGGCGACTTATGACCTGTGGGTCGGACATTGACCCACGCAAGCTTTTTAACTAACTCACTGATTGGCTTTTATAAATAAATTTTTTATATGAAAAACAAGTATTTCCAAGTGGACATTGGCTAGCTGATGTGTGACATATGTCTATATATTAATAAATGATATTTCATAATACATATTTTTATTTTTAAATTAAATTAAGGGGTAATGTTCTTGAACCCTTGTTAATTTAAGCATTTAGTGACCTACGAGCTAGTACTAAAAAAAAAGTAGTGAACAAAATTTTACCCACGTCTCAAAAAAGTTCGCCATCTCTGGTCTAGGGCTACGCTATGGAATTAATGGCACGTGAAGAGGAGTAGTAAAATCATATTTTGTCATACTTATCTTGTGTATTGAGTTTTAGGGGTTACCAACAACAATCACCATTATTTCTTGACGTGCAGCAAGCATTCGATAGAGTTTGGCATGCAGGACTCCTTTATAAACTGAAAAGAGTTCTTCCCAGCTATTAATATCTAATCCTACAGTCTTATTTAGAAGAGAGATATTTCCAGATTTGACAGGGCTCATCACTATCATCATATTTCGCAGTTCGCGAGTTCCGCAGGGATCTATACTAGTGCCTTTATTATACACTTTGTATACCTCCGATTTACCCATAATGGAACACACTCACGGCCACATATGCCGACGAAACAGCCGTTTTAGCCAAGCATGGCGACCCAGCACAAGCCTCACAACAATTGCAAATACACCCAGGTCATATCCATGAATGGTGTATCAAATGGAAGACAGCGATAAATATTGAGAAATAAGTTCAAATAACTTTTACTTTCCGTTGTGGTCTATGTCCTCCTGTTTTTCTAAACGAACGAAGTTTAACCCGGACAGACACAGTAAAATACCTTGGATTGACATTGGACAAACGGCTTGCATGGACATTCCACATAAAAATAACAAAACAAAAGCTAAAGTTCCGACTTAAATTATTAATTCATCTTTTTAAATAAACGATCAAAATTACCACTTTCAGAAAAACTAAAGATTTATGCTTACCTTCTTAGACCGATTTGGACTTATGGTGTACAAATTTACGGATATGCCGAAAAAACTAACTTACTGAAACTGCAACAATTTCAATCAATTACTAAGACTGATCAGTAGCGCTCCCCCCTACATCAGTAACAAGAACTTACAC
Source organism: Halyomorpha halys (assembly GCF_000696795.3). Taxonomy (NCBI): domain Eukaryota; kingdom Metazoa; phylum Arthropoda; class Insecta; order Hemiptera; family Pentatomidae; genus Halyomorpha; species Halyomorpha halys. The sequence goes on from NW_027105869.1 coordinate 39,649, forward strand.
AAAGACTTACATACTCCCTCCGTACAAACAACCATTAAATCATTATATAAACGGTTTCACGAAACACTTCCAACACACACTAACCCTCTAATTCAAGGACTATCAACATGAGACACCGTATACGAGACGACGTTTACGAAGGAGCTGGAATAGGGACCTCTTAAATTGATTTTTAAATTTAAATTTTAATCGTGAAGCATTGTTTTTTTTTCTCTCTTTTTCCCTGTACATCATTCGCTGGTTGTAAAATGCTTTTACAGTTGTGAATAAAATAAACAAAGTAAAAAAAAAATCGTCATTATCCTAGCTTTTTCGTTATCTTTAGTTCTTCTTTTTTGTGAATTGTAAGTGCTAATAGTTGAATTGTTAGTCGACTATTTTTGTTTCAATTTTCGTATTATATTATAAAACTTTAGATTTCGTGTCCGCTATTAAAATGCCCTACGACAGCATAAGGAGTGACGTTTGAGGCTATTTTACAAAACTAGATCATGATAAGGCCCCTTGCAACTTAGTTCCTGTAATAATGTTATCAAATAACAGTTTTCTTAAAACAGCATAATGATTTTTGGCAAATAATAAAAATACTACAGAAATAAATTGAAAAAACAAATTTTGAAATTGAAGATTTACCGACTTAAATCATAAAATATTTCGTTGCGTTCATATCGGGTTATTTTCATCAACTCTTAAATAATAAACAAAAACTAATAGAATGGTGTTATCTGACTCGTTCGTTTGTTTTATGAACTATTTTTTTTTAAACAGTTATTAAGAACTATTTTTTTTTTTTATCAACAACCCCTAATAGTAGGATACCGGGTACAATGCTGATTATATACAATGATTTTCGAAAATTATTTATTTATAGCATCAAAAATGTTGAGTAAAGAAGAATGAGTAAACTAGAGATTTCAAAAGTCTTTTAGGACAGCTATATTCATTAACCTAATCACTTTGCAATCTCCTTGTCGAGAGAGATAACGTATAGCTTTTTACTTTTCTTTTCTCAGACGGCTGGTTACTTGATATTGACGGGTACAGAACCCTTGTAAAAAGTAAAAGGAGGGGGTTGGCTTGGCAACACCCAGGAACAAGTTCTTTGGCCAAGTTGGGGGGGGCTTCCAGATTAATCACCAAAGGCTCTTGAAATAATTAATTCCGAAAACCTGAGATGGGGAAAAAAAGGTCTTAGGATGCCGCGTTCATCGACCCCTGAGGAACAGCATCCATTACGAGGATAAATATAATCACTACCAATGATTATAACGATGACACCTGTAAGAATGTTTTTCTTGAAGAGTCCTTTTCCGGATGAAAGGATCTGATGTTCATTACATTCAACAGATGGACATGTCCGATGAAGACTGGTATATCACCACAAACTGCAGATAATCTCTTTTGTTACTATGCAGTTTCACGATTTTGGCTGAGTAAGCGATCATCAAGTCCAAATTCCAAAAATTGTAAAGGTTAGGTATACTCTCCCTTTGATTTGATTTGGCTGAATCCATGACATTGTTAATTTTCTAACCTTATCTAGTTGATCTCCAAAGTACCAAACTTTGGAATTACTGATGGAATCGTATATTTTACTTTCACTTACCTATATATGGAATAGTATTGCGATCGTTTCGAGTTTCCTACGGAAATACATGTTTTAAGTCCAGAAAACACTAGTCTTGCAAAATGTTCTGTGTCTGTAAATAGTCTTAATAAAAACGATATGTCGTACGAAACTGGATTACATATTTAAGGCGAACATATGCCTAGCATGTTATATCAACTTTTTCGATAAAATCGATCGAACGGGAGTGCTGTCATTTTTAGAATCCAATTTTCACATTTTTTTTTCTATTTTCTCAAAAGATTTCGATTAAACTTTGCACGTCAATATAAGATTAAAGAAACTTTAATATCTGGAAGTGATCATTTATCACCATTACTTATTGCCCAAGTTCGTGGCAGATTTCAATGTTTATCAATAAATAACTAAAAAAAACTAATACTTATTGCTGACTATTATCCTCTCCCCCTTACACTCTAGTAGCTTGGGTCCCAATCCCGTCCGGATTATTAGTAAATCCCTTCATTAATCCAAGTTAGCGGTTCTCCTGGCACACGTAGTCATCTACCCCCTAGTTTCGCTTAGTGTGCAACTTAATACACAAGTTCGGTGGTTACCCTCTAAGTCTCCCTTCAATGATGTGACCTAATGAAGTGAACCATACACTCCTACTCCCAAAACTTACTATACACACATTTGTACAGCAAATATTGATATTACCCACATAGTAAATATTTTAAAGAGACTAATAGTATGCTCATTTTAAATTTATTACTTCCAATTTGTACTTAACAGAGAAGCTTTAATAATGGTGTATAAAGCATTATTTGGATCGATATTAAAATATGGGATCCAATGTTATGGTGTTGATAGTCATTTATAACGCAGCGCAGTAATAAAGCAGAAAATCTTAAAATCGTTAGTACTTTACAACCTAAACTATTTAATTTTTACAGAATTATCTTAAAATCTATGGATCGTAATTTATTTGGACACGAAATAATATATCTAAAAAATGTAAGAAAAAAATTAAATTTATTGAACCACCATATAGCAATATATTGGTAAACGTACTTCTAACTATATGGTATCATATCTGTTAAATCACTTACCAGAAGAACTAATAAATAAATAAAAAAAAGAAATGTATAACTGGGTACATTCTTACTTCTATGATTCCCAATCACTGATTTTGATTCAACAAATGAACATATCTGCCTGCGTTTTTTCTTAACTCTACATAATTATTCATTATATTACGATTAGAATTAGCTATGTATGTTTTTTTTTTTGTTTTGTTTTTCTGGTTTTTTTTCCGGCCAAAACTCCCATTGATGTGTGTGCTTAGTTATAGATGTTATTTATTTAGATATTACTAGATCCTTATTTTTATCGTATTCTTGTATCATCTTGTTTTATTCTCATTTTTATATTAATTCACTAATTGTAAATTTGCATTATTATTATTCACTTCAAAGTCGTTTGAGTTATTTTTATTTATTTTATTTTATATTATTTTTTTAATATTTTTTTTAAATTTAATTTCGTTTTAGTAATTGTTAATTGAATTATTGGTTTTATCACTAGAGATTAATTTATTTTGTACTGATCTAGCTTATAAATTGCAGTAACCCACACAACACCCTAATAGACTTATTAAAAAAAATACAAGTTAATAAAAATAAAAAAAGACGAAGAAAAACAAAAAAAAGTAAATATGAGTAATGTGAGTAATGCAATTAATAAATATAGAATTTATAACAGAATGTTCTGCAGCACCCTGGGCTTCAGTCTTCGGTTTGAGGTTGGGTTTCCCAAGTTGTTGGTCACTGCTCCTTTAATTGTCGGTAAATGGGAGTGGCATGAAGTCAACTCTTCCAATCTTTTCTAGATGTAATCCTCTATCGACTCCATTAGTAATTCCCGAAGCAATTGGCTATATTGTCATCTTATTATCTTACATTGCCAAGATATTTTTAGTTATATTTTATCTTTTTTTAGCCCTAATAAAGCTCAACGTTGGCAAATAACTTGTTGTAATCTAGTTTTTGACCGCACACCCGAACATCTCCTTGGTTAGTCTTTTTTGGATTGTTGATCTGGGAAGGGATACCTCTCGTATGCATTCATATACTTTTAGTCTTTAAGTTCCTGTTGAAAGCTGCAGTGTTTTAAAGAGGAGGCCCCTCACCTCCGGATATTTTCTAGTAGGACCAAATAGAATGTACAATTCACAATAACGAGGTAAGTATCCCATCGTAACCTTAAATTACTACAAGTAGAAAAAGGTAATACTCAACTTGATTTATGTAAACTATACATAAAGCAACCACTAATTTATTGTTTTTATTCTGCTCTAGAGGGATCAGAAACAAAAAAATAAGTGTTTTAAAGTAATATATATGTAGTGTGTGTACAAAAAGATGAATCTATACTAAGCATTGCCAACATCGACCTAAATTTCCAACCTTTGTTCCTGAAACTGGGCAATGGAGACTGTTAGTTCTGGAGGCAGAAAGGTAACAAAGGGTTAGTGTAGCTAATAGAGGGCAGGGCTACAGCTAACCTAGAGTAGTTTAGGTCGTGGCGAAGGGGCGCCTTTTAAACCAGGGGCGCTCTGGATAAAATTAAGGCGGCGGTAAAGGGGTGGGGGGCTCTCATTAAATAATTAACAAGAGGGTTGGCAGCCCTGTCTCCCCAATTCATTATCCTCCCTCCTTCGTTCAGGACATGACAAGAATTTCCGTTGTAATTAAAAAATTCTCAAGACCCCCTCCCCTCCACCCACCTCGCCTCTTAAAATATAATAAAATTCCGCCAGCGGGTCTGTTCATTACCGTAGCCAAGTACCACTTAATTTTTTTTTGCTTCTTTTATTCACAACCGACTGATGTTACAATTAAAACTGTGTCTGGGATCGCTTTCTAGGTTTTTAATGTTTTTACGCAGAGCGCTCCCTCTTGGGAAATCTCGTAATTGAATTTGTCTTCCCTAATGGAACTTCTCTTGTCTAATCGCCATTTTTTATTTCAAATTAATGTTTTGTTTCTTTTCGGACACACTTTCAAGTTATTTAAAATTATACTATAAAATTCAATTTTGTCGTTAACTGTTGTAAATTTAAAAATGGTAGAAGTACAACATTGTTTGTCAGATAAGCATAATAATGGTTAAAAAAAAAGGTCTGATAAGTATAAAATATACAATAAGGATTTTTTAAAAAAATAATTTAAAATAAATAATGGATAAATGTAAACGATGAGGATTCGATAATTAACTTAAGAAGATAAGATGACAAATATTTTTTTCCTTTTAAGGAAGATTTTATTTTACTCTATGTTCTGCATTTCAGAAGTTAACTCACATATGAGAATGATGCCCTATATCTTTTACCTGTTTTTTTATCCTTATCTCATATTTTCACCTTGTACTTCCATTTATTACTTTATATTTAATGTTTACTATCCATCCTTTATCTTTTATTTTATTTATATATTTACAATTATTACTTCATAATTAATGGTTTAATTAAATAAATTCACACACCTTTGTACCTCTATGCAATTTTGTATATTTTATTTTCTTTACTATATTTTATTTATTGTATACATTCTGTTAATTTTATTTCATTTTTGTATTTTATTCATATATGTATTTTTTATTAATTTCTCCCCTTCATTATGTATATTATCATTTAATGTCTGCCAGTATTTAATATTTTCTTATATTATCTTTACTTTAACATTTTATACCAGGCGAAGATAGTTAACTGTATGAAGTAGGCGTACTAGAGACTAGTTACTAATAAATACAGCCAGGTGTGATAGAATTCTAAATACAGAACTAGTTCAATTCTGGTACTTCCCTAAATTATTATTATTATTTCTTTTATATATTTTATTAAAAAAAACTTTTTTTTTACTTATTTATTTTCTTTTTTTCTCTGTATATTTATTTTAATGTTTAGTCAATTCTTATAATGTTTTTATATTGTCCTGCTAAAATAATAAACGGTTTTTTTCCCACTATTTTGATATATTTATTAACCGCCACCTTTTTATTATTATATATTTATATATTAGCCACAAATTATTTTATATCTTTTATATTAATTTTATTTCGAACTGAACCTCAATTAATGACACCTTAAAGGAAATAACAGTCGGAAAATGACTCCCTAAGTATCATTGTATCACTAGTGTATAAGTTGAAGCCGACGAACTAGAGCACATTCAAATACCTATTCAACGAGAGTTCTAAAATTGGCATAATAGCCGCGATGGTATCTCTGTTGAAATTCCTTATTAACAGCCGTTCCGTGAGCCGAAGATAGGGGGAGGGCTTGAGGTGTAATTGATGCCTCTAAATTAGCGGTTGGCATGTCAGGATGATCGCGCAATCCGCTCCTTCTAATGAGGCTACCTCCAACACGCCAAAAAACAGTTAGTTCTAAAACAGCCACGGAAAATTTAGTCATTACAACACTCCTAAATATTTCACGGCATCCCATTTTGGAGATAGTAGTAGCACGCCACTCTCTAGTCACTCGCCATCTTGTAAAGAACCACCTCTTTTCACAAAAATAATGGGGTTGTTACGATATGATATTTCTATCTACTTTACGAGTTTTAGGTAGAAGTTGGTTGGATGGGAGTAAACGTACGGTCGGATTTGAAACATACGGTAAAAAAGTATTTTGTTCAACTCCAGTTTTGGCACATAATAGATGGCGTGATCACTATAGTGCTGAGGAGGAAAAAACAAAACAAAAATGGATATCAGTAATATTTTTTTTCTCCCCTAACCATCCTTAGGATCAGGACTGATAAAGGTATGCACGCATAAGTGCGGTCGAAACAGAAACGCCATATTTAAATGATAATTTTGATCCTATCGATTTTCCGGTATAGAGCGAAATTATACTCAAGTGTAAAACCATGGATGCATGATATTATCGAACTTCTCGGAAAAGCAAGATACCATCCACTTCTGGAGAACCTGTCAGAAGTATAATGAAATTAAAATAATATATTATTGGCATCGTACCTACTCTCCAGACCAATTACTCAGTTTATTAAAAGGCTCTAGTAGGTGAACTCTTAACAACTGTGAATAACGGGCTAGACTGGAAAGAGCTCAGTTGGTTAACAAGTGAAGGATGAATGCTATACCACAGTTTGATGTTGTTGTTTGTTACTTTAGACGTATATATACCATATTGTAGTTTAAAACACTGGCTTGTTGATTTTTTTTTGTAAATATGTTTTTTAAAAAGTTTTATTTATTTGTTGTAGTTAAAATTACAAACAGGCTACCACAGACAGGTATTTTTTCCATTGTCTGTGTGTTCTTAATTATTTAAATAGATTCATTTTGTAATAAATAAGCACATTTATGAGGAATGATGGCTGGTTTCTTAGGCTTCCTTGATTTAACCCTCAAAATACACAAACCACTATATTCAAAAAATTATTGTATTAAGTAACCTGTAACCTACTAGCTTGACTGTATTGTATTATTGGGAGCGCAGTGGCCACGGGGTAAAGCGCATGGTTACTAACTACAAGGATCCGAGTTCGAATCCGGCTGGGCAGAAAATTGTTTTCTGTTGCCGTGAGTGAATTCCTGGGGGTCCTCCCAGCCTCTTAAATTGGGTGCTCTTAATTGGGTAAAAATCTGGCGGTTGAGCTTGATTCTGACCAAATCACCTCCTTGCACAATCGTTGGTCCAGTAATAGTACTTCTTTATAAAGTACTGAACCCCTGACCCTTCGCGGGTTGTAGCGTACAGACAGAAGTGTATTTACGGAAGTATCGTGCCGTGCTTCATATAGTTGTACCATTTCTTGAACAACGCTTCTCAAGATTTAAGTCCAAGTCCACAGTACCGTTTTCTTTAACTATAGTCTCGCTACTCTAAAATAATATTTTATATTTAAAACATATGTTTTCTTATTGACAACTATTGATGTCCATTCTTAAAGTTTCTCATAATATACTTATTAAAAAGTACTTGTTAAAGCCACCTCAAATCGACTATGTCTTTTTGTTGGAAGGCTTTAAAATGAACAAAAAACAAACTGGCTCGGATTAAACATTTATTTTATATTTTTAAACATTTTAAAAACTAAAAATTAACATAAGCAAAATATACAAACAAAAATAAAAAGGCCTTTCAGATAAAAATAAAATTAGATAAATATATTAAGAAAACAAAAGAGACAAATTTACAACAATATAAATATGTAAAATAAATACTGCTCGACGAAGAAACGTTTGCTCCACTCCGATAGATCCGAGGAAGAGTGCTGCCGAGATAGGTCGCAGCTCTTGTTGCTAAATAAACCGCTGTAATGGTCCAGAGTTGGTGTAGTGGCTCATTGATGGTCCAAATATCCAACAGTCGCATTAAGGTATTAGGCGAGCCAACGAAATGAGCGCAGACAGGGCTGGTTGCACACGTCCAAGGCCACTAATTATCCGGAACTCATATTAAAGTCAAAACAAAAGTGGTCTGGCTCCGAACTGTAGTGACGACTAAAACACTCAACAAATGTCCAAACTATTAAACTATAAACGCAGACAGGGCTGCTGAGGACGCTATCAGGGCCACTAATTAGTCGGAACTGCATTAAAGTCGAAACACAGAAATGGTCTGGTTTCGGACTGTAATCACGGTTAACTCACTAAAAATGTCCAAACAATTAAATTATAAGGGCAGACAGGGCTGCTTAGATGCTACCACGACCACTAATTTGTCGGAACTGGTAAAAAACTAAGATGGTCGGTCCGGTGCTAGGTGACGCTCCGTAGCAACAATTATCACCCCTAGCAACTGTCTCTATTACTCATTATTACAAACAAATATAATTGCAAATTTTTCTTTTCAAATAACTAAATCTAAATAAAAAAAATACAAATAAAAATAAATGTAACTAAATTAAATACTAATAAAACTCAAATACTATTTACAATTATTTAGAAAGTAATTATATATTATGGCGTTAACAGTACTTTTTGCATGGTTAATGATGGGAAAATTGCGAATGCGTTCAGTCAGGATAAAGAACTTTCGCCAAGAATGAAGTTATGTTCAAACAACCATTAAATGAATCTTTATTTTGATAAAGAAATATATTGGAGATAGTACAAACGAAGTTGTCGGAAAAGCATTGGAATAGTGGACTGAAACATGGTTTGCAGATTCTAAAGTAAGTTTAGTAACAGCAATACAATTTATTTATTCATGGTCTGTGCAATTAAGAAGTATAAAATATTCTTTATTAACTTGATGAAAAAGATAATGTTTTCAAATAAATAAAATAAGTAAATAAAATTTTACTTGTTATTTTATTATTCATGTATATATTTTTATTATTTATGTTTAACGGGTCACTAGAGAGGATCTGAGAGGGTGGATTCGGAAGAATGAATTTGTCGATCAGGTGAAATAGAAATTGTGAAATTGAAGGAACAAGAAAGGGAAATAAAAAAGGAATGAACAGAAATATTTGTATTTAGTGCATAGACTGGAATTGATTGTAAAAGGAAACTGTAGGGAAAAAACTGTTTTCTTTCTATTTTATTATACCATGTAAAAATATGTAATATATATATATATGTCCGATGACGGATTGATTAGTAACCTGTGTTTCTCTCTCTTTCCTTGTTTAAATGTTATGCTTATATGTTGTAAGATTAAATAAAAATGTCTGATTAGATTTGTTGTGTAGTTAGCAACCCAGTTGGAGAGCACAACTTTGTTGTTTTTTTAATAAAGTTTTTCTAAAAATTAGTAAAATTAGTTTCATTTACATATGCACGTGTGTTTTTATTAATTGATTTGAATTAATCTATATATACATAAAAGGGAAAGGTCGAATTTTCGTCTTCAATAAACTTTTTGTTTTGGGTTTTTAGCACCGAAAGAATGCGTATTTTTACGGCTATTGTTCATCAATCGATTCGTCTCATGCAGAGAAATAAGAAAAATACATTACTGATTCCAGTAAGCTTTATAATATTTACGATAAGCTTTATAATAGAAGTTAGTTGTTAGCATTTTACCACCATTTGTGATATCAGTTGGTCTAACCAACAGTAAACATTTCATTTTCGCTCTGTATCGCATATATTGGTTTAATTTATGCTACCAAATCATTATAATAAAGTGTAAGTAAATGATTAATTTGAATATAATATAAATCAAACTATCAATTCTGTTCATTAAATCTATATACATCCCCAAATATAGGAATGTATAAGAAGTAGTGATACTATAATTTACCTATTTTATAACCACCTTTACCCAATGTGTTAAATATACCATCATATTTTCACTTTTTAAACAGTTTAGATGGTATGAAATACCAAACTATAAGACGATATGACCTCAAATATTCTATATAACTTTGTACCCAATCCTTGGAATACCCCTACACCTCAAGAACACCGCCAACGTAACTTCAAAGACATATGAAGGGTTCGGATTACTGGCTGAGACTGGGGCAGAGTGGGCGGGGCCAGACCACAGGCTACTAGTTAGCTAATTGTCCTTCTAATCGTGAGCTCTCTCCGGGCCAATAATTATACCTTTGTCCACAGTCTATTTGCTACCGGGCAATCGACTCAGGCCATTCAGGGAACAATCGATAGGAGATTAAAGAGCAATCGATTCAAAATTAGGTCCGATGAGAACTGAGTTGCTTATTACACGACCCCACGCAATTTCGTTTTAATTGAACGTAATAAAGAATTCAACAAGCCCAGCAAAAGAAACTTAAGAAGAGAACGAAAAAATAATCATAAGTCTAGTTTACTATACATAGACAACAACATTCTGCGAAAAGGAAAAGTTATATAGTAATAGAACTGAGAAAAAAGAATTTAAAAGTGAGATGTCAATTAATTTGAAAATATAACTATATGAATTGCTCAGAAGACGATGCGGTTAAGTCCATTTTTAGATATTTTCTGACTTTTTTAAATGTTTATGAAATAAATAATATTCTTCTTAGTTATATAAGGATTTACTCGTCGCTTCCTTTTTTTCTAGGTCAGACAGCCATTTTTTTTATAGCTTCTGAATATATTCTATAAGGTGGGCCTTATGTGCCTTTCAGGGGCGTGGAAGATAAATATGAGAGGAGTGCGAGCCAAACACTGGTTGCCTTCCATTTCAGTTTAGGTTACAATGGCGGACATTTCAATCAACTTCAAAGCAAAACCTTACTTTCGTGGGCGTGTCGTTTTTGGCTTCACTTTTGCTGTGAAGGAGAGCAGGGTCCACCAACCCCCGGACAAAACTTATGACATTAGTTTAACAACTTAAGATTTCTACAAAACTTTCTGGTGGAGTCATCTTTTCTCAAACGGCGGAAACTTATTTATACTTCTATTAAAATTTGAAAAACACTAAAAAAAAATTGTACTCTTATTAGTGCGAGGGTTTCCACGGGACACTTTAAAACGGTTAAATGGTTTATTCAATTTCGTTTTCACAATATTCATTACACCACTAATTGTAGCTAGCTGTATAATTACGTACTTTTGTGAATAATAATTACATTAAAACAGATTAAAATAGAAAACTACTTTGTTCTTCAACATTTTTTAATTTACTTTAATTTAACCATAACAACAGAGATATGAAGTATTTAACCTGGAGATAATCTATTAGTAATCAGCATTATCATTAAAACATTAATTGAAGTGATAGTAAACATAATGTTTATTTAATAAGTTTCCCCTTAATTAAAATATGCAATTGGTATTTTTAATATCAGCAATAATTATTATTGTGATTTTAAAGAGTAAACTAAATAAGGATAATAGATGATGTAGAATATATGATATTTCAGAATATGTTAATGATAATTAATTAAATTTTATTTATGTTCTTGAATTATTTTTGTTTAGTTTAGATATTACCCAGGATAAATGTTGGGGGATATTACCCAAATTCACATAAAATAGTAGAAGATATTGCGGTTTACTTGGTGATAGTTGTTATTTTGTAGTTTACTTGTGGTTCTAATGTTGCATATTCTCTTCCCTCCTTCATCTTGCGTCTTTCCCTTGCCTGAATAGTGTAGAACTACTCACTCATGGTGAATTGTTGATCTTAGCCAAAAAAAAAAAGATGTCGCTCTTGAAACAGTTCACTTCTTCTATAAGCCAAGATGGCTACCATAAACCTATAGTACCAGAATCAGGAAGAAAAAATGCAGTTATTTCACCCTAATTTCGATTTTTGTAAATTTTTGATGAAAACTAGGTATAATTACTAGTCAAAAATGATGAGTCTGCCAAGTATAGATAGGGGGAAAGAAAAATGGCGGCTGTTTCAAAATGTTAAAAAAAATTAATTTTTCATTTGGTGCTCTATATCTTAATAGAGCTATTTACGTTCAATAGTTCTCAAGATATATCTTTTTAAAAAGCAACATTTCATATAATGTATTACAGATTAGTAGTTGGCGAATTTATTTTGAAATATGTATATCGTACAAATGTCTATGAACACTCAAATTAAAGCTAGTTTAGTGTATTATTAAGTAGTTCCTAGCTTTTATCCTCGTAGGAGTAGTAGTTTTTCTGGCATTTGCTAAAATAAATTAAATTATAATTGTTCCGACAATAAGTTTGAATCTGAAAAAATATATCTCAAGAACCATTTGACTTACAGATATCTGCGAGGACTCAAATTAAAGGTAGTTAATTTTACTATAAAATAGTTTATGACACGTATCTTTGAAGGGTAATTAGTTTTTATGATATTCGCTTATGAATATACATTTTGCATATGCAACTATAAATCAATTTGTTTTAGCAAATATCATAAAAACCACTATCTCTACGAAGATAAAGGTCATAAACTACTTTACAGTACATTAAACTAGCTTTAATTTAAATGCTGATAGACGTCTGTACGTCAAAAGATTTTTAATCTATATCATGATTTATCAAAATAAATTCATTTACTACTTTTTTTTTTCTGAACTCATAGAAAAAAAAATAAGAACAACAATTAAATATATAAATAAAAAAATAAAGAAAAAAATGAATGTATATATGTAGGCAAACTAATACATTCATTTTTTCATTTGTATATATTTAATTCTTGTTCTTATTTTTTTTTTCTAGGTCAGA
>NW_027105869.1:53146-54212 GCF_000696795.3 Halyomorpha halys
TAATACATTCATTTTTTCATTTGTATATATTTAATTCTTGTTCTTATTTTTTTTTCTGACCTCCTAGAAATATAGAGGCCCGAATGAAAAATAATTTTTTTTTAACGTTTTGAAACAGCCGCCATTTATTATTCCCCCTACCTATACTTGGCAGACTCATTAATTTCGAATAGGAATTTTCATTAAAGTAATCAAAAATTGGGGTAAAATAACTATTTTTAACTTTACCTCATTACATGATTGCGCAACCATTTATAATATAAACATTTTATTTTATTTTGTGCTTCTGTGGGATGCTACGATGGTGGTCCCCTAGGATGGACCTAAGTAATTAAGTAAATGCGATCCTGTAGGTGACTTAAAATGAAATAATAATAATAAAATAATATAAATAATTAAAATAATAAAATTTAAAAAATCGATTCCTGGTATCATCCATGATTAAAATCGCGCTTGTTTCATATACCAATATAATTGTTACATATTTATTTAAATGTTTTATTTGACTTATTGATAGATTATACTGTTACTCTCCTCAAAATGTTTACTTAAAGAGACGGCACCCGACAGATATAGCCGGCACGACAGTTGAGTCATGCCAGAACTCCTTATCTCAAGCCGTGCATGTTTGACAACTACGGCAGGCTGTGAGAGCGTGATCCCTTTCAATAAAGATTACTATTATAGATTATGGAATATATATTTATATTGGCTGGCTCTAGGGTTGTGATATACACAATAATATTATATCAATGATACAATGTCATGGATCAGTCGAGGCGGATAATGGGAAAATTATGTCGTTTTATTTATTGGTATAAAAATCTGGTGAGATGCATGCATCAGACAACTTTCACTTACTAATCTTCATATGAACCAAAATATTGTGTAGATTGGTGGGCGCTTTTTAAAAAAAAAAAAATTTAAAAGACCAGAGACTGCGAATATTATTTAATTAACAATTTTTTTTTATTTGATAGATTTATTTATTAATAGATATTACAATCTGCCACACAGTTGTGGGCAATAGGTAATATTGATGAATGATCTCATACATACTAAAATA
>NW_027105869.1:54277-82364 GCF_000696795.3 Halyomorpha halys
ACAAAAGAATAGACAAGATGAACATAATCAAACTATCTGTATGAAAAATAAATAAATAAAATAACATAATGATAAAATAATATATACAATAATTAACAAATAATATTTATTTTGCTATTGCTATGAAATTCTTATTTCAGAGTCTCTTCAGGTGGGAGTAACGAATATAAATTTTGAACCCGAAAAGAATGGCTCAGTTTAACTATGTTATAATGCAATCGGGAATGTTCGGGTCGTCTTGCTTTATTCCCGTCCGAATCCAATGCCACTGTTTTTTCCTTTTTTTCTCCTGCAGTTATTCATAAAATTCTTCGATATTTTGTATTCAGCCAGTTTTTATAATTTCTAATAATAAAAACTGTTTATTTTCTTCAAATAAACAAACTTGAAGGTACTTTAGGGAATAGGTTTTTTAAAAAATTGTCATTTTAGCTCTGTTAGACTAATTCAATGAGGATAACCTCATAAAACTAGCTGATATTAAAGATCATTTGATGATGATGATTGATGAGGAGAGTTTAATCAAAATCATAAGGGTCGTTTTTGATAAAAGAAATGTGAAAAATATAATGACCATAGTCCAGTTCTGCTTTTCTTAAATTCGAACTTTTCGTTCCTAAGTCATCCCCTCCCTTCATAATTTACAGGAAGAGTTGAAAATTTAGTTAAAAATTTAGTGATGATTTGGAAGAGAAACTCCACTTAAGACTAAAGAAGACATTAATAAAGCCTTATGTATGTAATAAATAAAAATAATACCCAACAGGTTAACTTACAACAGCACATTCGTATCTTATTACAGGAAAACGGAGCAAGATCCTAGTGGCTCAGGACAAGATACCCAACAAATAAAGCGTATTACACTAAATTGAATAAGCTACTAAAAACAGAACTAAGGAAATTAAAAATTTAACTAAGTTAACTAAAAGCCTTACGACTGCAAATCATCATGGATCACCACCAAAAAGCTTCTCAACTCCAAGAATTTTAATCATCCATTTCTTACTGATTATCTTTTATTTTTTTATTTATTTTTTTATGATCTCCTTTCTGGTCGTTTCTGACATATGGGGGGGGGGGAGTATGTACAAGTGACCAACCTATCCTAATCCGACCAACCTAATCATGCTAGGGATCAAGCTGATTACCAAAATAGGACAAAGAAAAATATCACATATTTGGTCCGCACCTTCCTAAAACCTTTGGTCCACATCCTGACATCCTTAATCCAATCCAAATTGAAGAAGAAATAAACATCCCACTCCAAATGACCATTCCACCTAAAGCATTCTTCGTGATGTAAAGCATTATTCAAAAATTACCTACCCGCAAAGCTCATGGATATCACCTACACCATATCTTCCTGTCTATTCCTCACCTAAATATATTCTACCTTAATGTAAAACAAGCTTTTGATGGAGTCTGGCACTGCTCACGCCTCGCGATTCACGGCGTTGTTAGGCGCTTTTTTAATATAGCACGATTTAACTCTCTTAAAGTCTCCTCTTACCGTTGTAAGCAAATATTTCAAAAGTTTTATAGGCCTATTGCTCCTTAGGGGTTTTAGTGGGATGTGTCCGGCAGGGTTGAATTGCCGTTTTTTTATGTCCTATTCCTATCTCACCGACAGATTTTTTAAAGTAAATCACAACACCGTTTATTTATCTCTCCTTCCTCATTCTGTAGGTGTACCTGAGAGTATTATCTTTAGTCCTAACCTTTACACACCTGACATCCCAACTCATCGTAACACTGTCTTCACCACGTATGTAGATGACATATGTATGTTATCTAAATAGGGACCGCTACCATTCCTTAAAATCCAAAATCCTTAATGCTCCTTTTTTGTTACAAATAAAGTCATCCATCAGGGTTTAAATGTTCCATATGTTGCAGATTTGGTGAGAACCAGACATCAATCCATCCATGATATAACCCAAACCACCCTACATTGCTTCCTCCTCAATAACCGATAATCCTCCAGGATATTTGAAAAAACCTTGGCCTCCAGACCTTCTACTCTAGAAATGTTATTGGCTTTCTGGGCTAGTTTCTCAACAAGACTATATCGTGCCATTTTAATATACTAATATCACAATTACTTTTTGTAAACATCATTAATAAAACAAATAATTCATGATCCTGATTTCGAAAGGATAATTATATGGATAATC
Organism: Halyomorpha halys; assembly: GCF_000696795.3. Lineage (NCBI taxonomy): Eukaryota > Metazoa > Arthropoda > Insecta > Hemiptera > Pentatomidae > Halyomorpha > Halyomorpha halys. Next base: position 56,452 of record NW_027105869.1, read on the forward strand.
CAGAACCATTGATCAATGATTCAAAGTTAATTTCACATATCAAATACAAAATGATAGAGATTAACTAGCGTACTATAATTAGAGATTTTACCTGTTGTGAAATATTTGCAATAACCGGAAAACAATGTATCCAGTTTAATATTGAACATGCCCACAAGGACTAATGATTTAATAAACTAATGGTGGAGTAATCACGGGAGGAGGGTTGCATAGCGTTGTAATAATTTCTCCCATTGGCCAAATATTTGCAACGGTAATGCAGAGAGGCCACGGCTAATGAAATGCATTTATCCGAATATTAATTCCGACCAGTGCCTGTTTGATTAGATCGCTGTGATGTGGTTTAATAACAGCTGTACTTCTCCAACAATGGCCGATCCATGCTCCCCCATCCCACTCACCAATTTCAATTCAAATTATCAGAACAGTTTCCTCCCTCTATTATCTAGATAGCGCTACCTGTTGGTTTTAATTGCAGATTCTCTCTGCCCGGTTTACCGCGGCAATTCCTTTGTGATCTTCAATCGTCGTGTGGATGATTCTTTTTTGTGTACACAAAACTATCGTAAACTGGCCTCAAGTGCCTATTTGATCTTCCTACTCGGTTCTATTTTTGGAGATCTGAGATCCATTCTGAAACGAACTCAAAACCAATTAGAACGTAAATGAGAATAATAAAAAGGCCAATTTTGGGTTCATATTAAATAGTTCTTATAATATTTTCACTATTTAACAGATTTCCGAAATGAAAGAGGTTCTCATTTAAATATACACAGATATGGGTGATTCTAAAGGGCCCCATGTGCGGTCAGTCGCAGAGACACCAACCAAAGATGAACATTGAGATTGATCTTGTAGGGGCAATAGTGATGAATTACTGAGAAAATATTGAAATCCGATAATTCAAAAATTTTGGCTTTCTATTCTGCCCAGGTCTTATAAGATAAGTCAAATTAACCTATGAAACAATAATAATTTATTTAATTATTTAATAAATTATTACAAATCCTATCCAAGTTAATTATAAATAGTAGCGTAATTTTTAACCATATAATTCACAAATTAATTTTCCTTAAAAGTTATAATCTTGGTTCCAATTTCTTGTTTATATTTTAAAATTCATTGTATAATTAATATTTTCTGATATATATGTAGCCTCAAGTATTTTTAACCTATTATTTTTTTTATAGAAAAAAAAGTTTATTTATATTAATAATATCGATATCATAAAATTTAACTACAATTTTAATGCAATTATCATATAAAGGTAAATAGTAAATAGTTTATATATAATCTTTTCAATTTCTTGAAACTGGTATTTATTTTTTAAATAAATCAATTGGTATCCAGGTTAAGTCTCAACACTCTTTATTATATGATCAACAGTCCAACGTTTCGGCCAATTCAGCCATCTTCAAGGCCAAGCTTAAATATAAATTTTTATCTCACATCCAATATTTAAAATTTTTTTGCAGGCTATTCTGCCGAGACCATTAATTACAATTAAAATTACCATATTTTGTCACGATTCCATTAATTTTTAAAACTTTTAATTCTAGATCAACTTACCACATCAACAGGCCAACGTTTCGGCCATCCTCGGGGACAATTTTAAATATTAATTTACAGCTCACATCCAATATTTAGAAATAATTTGCAGGCTTTTCTGCCAAGACCATTAATTACAAGTCTTATTACCCTATTTTGTCACGATTCTAATAATTTGTAATCAACTTAACACTATCAACTACCAATTGAATAATTTAAAAAAAAAGTAAATAGTTTGTTTGATGGAGCTAAGCTTAAGAACTGCCAGCCAAAATAGAAAGCTGATTTTTTTTTATATACATATATATATTAGGTTTATTTTATATATATATAAACCTAAGCACAGTTGTTTGTATAGCAATAAGCTTCCGTAAACATAATGCTAAATAGTGTAGAAAAAAAACAAAATATAAAAATTTCTAAAACTTTGTAACCTTTCCGAATGCATATAATGAAAAATAAAAGAATGTAATAAAGTAAGAAAATAATGTAAAAACGTAAGAAAAAATAATAATAACAAATAAAAAAGTAGATAAAAAGAAATTTAAAAAAAATAAACACTCAAAAATGGCAAATAAGGAAAATGATAATATAACAAGACCACACATCTCATTTTCCGATATATTCATTATCGAGTTTTGTATTTTTTATTATTTCCGTTTTCATTAATGTCTAATACTTTTTTTGTATTTCTGTTTTATTTATACTTTTCAATGTATATCTCATTTTTTATTTTCTTTAAAGTTCATTTTTATATAAATGTTCACGTATTTTGAATCATTTAGGGATTGCCATGAATAGGAGTAATTTTTACACTCTATTTTAATTAATAAAATCTTTGAATTATTGAGATTGTTTCTTTTTGTTTGAACTTCGAAATATTTATTTTTAATAAGAATACAAATACAAATAAGTATTAGAAAATTAATTAAAACAGAAATAATAACAAATAAAAAAGTAGATAAAAAAGATGTCTGAGAATTAGGGATGTCATCTTGTTTATTCTCATTTCTCTTATTTTCCGTCTTTTGGTTTTTACTGTATTTTTTATCTACTTTTTTATTTGTTATTATTATTGGCTAATGCCTTTTTTGTAATTCTTGTTTATTTATACTGTTCATGGTAAATCTTATTTTTATTTTCTTTAATTTACTTTGTTCATTCATTTACATAAGTGTTCACACATTTTAAATCATTTTTAGCCGTACCACAGTTTACTTTCGTTTCATTTTATATATTATCTTAGTTTGTAACATTAATGAAAACTTAAACTTAAACTTAATTCATTAGAAATTATTAAAAACGGAATTTTAAAAAAATACAAAACTCAATAAAGAATAATCGGACAATAAGGTGTGTGGTCCCTTGTTTGCCAATTTTGAGTGTTCACTATTTTTTTTAATTTCTTTTTATCTACTTTTTTATTTGTTATTATTATTGTCCAATTCCTGTTTGTAATTCTTATTTATTTATACTGTTAATTGTAAGTCTTATTTTTATTTTCTTTAATTTACTTTGTTCATTCTTACAAAAATGTTCACATATCTTAAATCATTTTTAGCCGTACCTGAGTTTACTTTCATTTCATGTTATCTATTATCTTACTTTATAACATTATTTTAGTTCTTTGTATCTTTTTTAGTCTTGATGAAGCCCTGCAATGTGGAGCGAAACGTTGGCTCTCAATGAATACTCGTAGTTCAATTACTATTTGAGTGATTTTGATCGATTGTGATTGGATCATCTTTCTTTTTTATATTACAGACAGTCAATCCACGACCTTCCATTTTTCTATGTAATGTATGTTATAAAAAATATCCTTTTCTTTTAACTCTGTTCACTGGATATTATTCTTAGTAGAAATAAATATTTCGAAGTTTAAACAGAAAGAAACAATCTCAATAATTCAAAGATTCTAATAATTAAAAGAGAGTGTGAAAATTACTCCTATTCATGACAATCTCTTTCATGGAAAAGGAAGGGATAGGATAAGAAGAGCGAAAAGCGTAAATTACTGGATCAATTAAGAGAAGACAGCGGAAAGGTGATGTAGTTAATGATATTTACAAAGTTGTTTGGGGTAATGAGAGAGGAAGTTGGGGGGGCGAGTTGGGGTTGCGGTTGTGGCGTGGCAACCGCAGCCCCGACAAGGCTCCCTTACCTCTCTCCTCTAATTGCCACCCTCCTCCCCCCCGAGGCCCCCCAGTTCCCTTTGATTGAATCTCCGCCCCCGCTAGCTGGCTACTTTGAGCCCCCCTAACTGCCCATCCTCCTTCCTGGCCAATTACATACCGCAACTAGCCCTTTAATTACATATTGTCTCCCTCCTTCTCGCTGCTTTATCGGGCCCTCTTTGACCGCCGGGCTATCCTCTCTCAAGGAGTTTAATTGGGTATCTATTCTTGCTATTGATGTATATATATATTTATATTTATGATATAAAAGATATAATATATACACATGGAAAAGCATATCTTTAAATTTTAACAGGTTTTTATAACTTATAAACCTGGTGCCTTACGCATATCACACAACTTTTACTTACCCCCCCTACATTATATTGAAATCAATCTTAGCTCATTCAAGAACACATTCTTCATTACTCATTGTGGTAATACTTTCCTGTAAAAATTGTGTGGATTAGCTTTTCAGTTGACAATTTAACTAACTCCAATTTCAACATTTTTCAGAAAAGTAATTTTACTATTTTTCTTATGCAAAAGCATGATAGAAATTTAAAAAAGTAACAGCTTACTAAAATTTACATTCTGCTCTTATCCATTTATTCTAGACTAAATTATTATAGAATCAATATTAAAAATTTAGTTATCCTGTCAATTCTTCTTAAATATAGGTTAATTGAAATAAATGAAATTACTTATTTAATGTAAGAGTTTGCATTACCCTGAACCAAAAAAAAAATATCACACCCAAGAAAGGAAGGTTTAAGTTTAGATTAATAGGAATGTCAGCCATTGTAATCTAAACTGAAACAGAAGGCAGCCAGTGATTAGCCCCTACTCTTCTGCCACGCCCTTGAACGACACATAAGGCCCTTTTTTGGCTTCACTTTTTCTGCCAGCTTACCCTCTCCATTACAATATCTATATACAATATAATGTTAATATTTATGTCACTTCGGTGAAATGAAAAATTTATCAAGCTGATGAAATCGATAAACGCACTACGCATGTCGGCCAGTTACACAGTCTTGTGTTAGAGCAGACCTTATGCGTTTTTCTCCATTCTCCATACCCTTAAGTTAATTATCAAATCTTTTCATCGAGTATATTTATTTACTGTTTTCCACTAACTTAATATTGCATAGCCTTTGTTTATAGGAACTATAATTAGTACTAACTAAATACCAACTGAACCCGAGACCCTTCATAGATTGGAGAGGTGCTAGTATTTTATTAGTAATCCGGTTACCGTAGATTCTTCTTTATTGAAGGTTTACTTTTAAGAACACCTAAAAAACATAATCATAAAAAAAGTTATGTCGTTTGCTACATTTAAGGTTTATTTTATTTTATTTATTCATAGACATTTATAACTGTATTTACATAGAGAGAGAAATACTTTATTTATTCATCTATGCTGCCTAAATACATTAGGTTGCTATCTCACACAGCATACTTATCAATCCGTATTCGGACATATTTACATTACATATACATGGTATAATCAGAAAAAAAAGATATACAATAATAGGATATAATAAACAATTTTTTTTCACACCTACAGTTTCCTTTTACAATCCATTTCGGTCTGTATAACCAATACAAATGTTTCACTCACTCCCATTTTTCCCTCTCATCTAGGAAATTTGAAGATGGATTACAATGATATGATACAGGGAAGTAAAGAAGCTACCCATTGGCATCACTCTAATAACATTTCCACATTAGAAGGTCTCGATGCCATCTTATTTTCGGGCGTCTCCGAGGTTTGTCAGGAATGGAACAGGGAGCAAGGTTAGAAATTAGTGGGTTTGGATGGTTAGGGAGTTCATAATGGAAGGATCGATATCTGGTTCCGGCTAGATTGCTTACATATGGAACATTAAAGTATTCAAGCATAATTATTTTGTGACAAAGTAAGGAGCATTGAGGAATTCGAAGGTTTAGTGGACCCCCAAAGCTCAACTCCGTATGTCCAGTTGGCCTTATTACAGTCATAAAGATCAGTCTTTTGTAATGGATTGGAAGTTTAGACCGTTTGTCTATTAAGTGCTGTAACTGAATCGACGTGCAGATTCCTGTCTTTTTAATCTTTTACATATATTAATTTCATTACGATTAATGTTTGAAGTACCACCAATGGGTGGTTCCTTCCCAAGATTTTCAAGTGTATATTAAACATACAACATATTTACCAATTGCATTATTTTGTACAGTTGTAAATTACATTATATAAATAAAAAAAAATTCATTACGTATTCTACTTTTTGCACTATCACTAGATATGTGAGACAAGATGGTATTAATTTGTCTTGCTTAGACAAGGTATAAGGAAATCCAAAATCTTGATTCTTACTAGATAAACGGTTGAAACTTCCTAATTATTACAAAGCACATATTTATATGATTTTTTTTAATAACTTTATTGAGATTTACACTGTACAGTATAATACATTTAGTAAATTTGTTGTAAGTTTATAATGTAGTGATACAGGTGTGTAGAAAAAATACCCATCGTGGCCATCTTCTTTTCAGGCACCTCAGTGGATTGTCAGGAATGGATGAGGAAGCAAGGTTAGAAACTAGTGGATTTGAGTGGTCAGAGAGTTTATAATGGAAGGAATGATAGCTGGTTCGGGCTAGGTCGGTTACATATGGAACATTAAGGTCTTTATGTATGATATTGTTTGTGATAAAGTAAGGAGCATTGAGGATTTCACGAAAGATTTGGATTGTACGGATTGGATACGAGAGGAATTCGAAGGTTTAGTGGAGCTCCAAAGCTCAACTCCGTATGTCCAGAATGGCTTTATTATAGTCATGCAGATCAGTCTTTTGTAATGGAATGGAAATTTAGACCGTTCGTCTGGTAAGGACTGTAATAGTCCAAATCCACATGCCTGTCTTTTCAGTCTAGTATGAGGATTCGTTATTCGTTTGTCCAGACATAGCAAGGGTAGCGGATCTGTTCGATAGGAATAAGAACAACATTACTAACGAATATTGTAGGGCAGTTCGTAGGTTTACAACAGGCGAAGGTGATTTGATTTATTTTAATCCTCTAATCTCGATACCATTCTTCAAGGGTTGTGATACAAAATTCAATAAAAGGGTTATTATTAACTGCGAGCACACACTAGCTATCGGCGTATATGGTGAGGATAGTGCTAGGATTGGTTGTGATGTCAGCTGCATAGACTGCTAAGAGGATGGGACCGAGGGTACTACCTTGAGGAATACCAGCGAAGGTTTATTGAGTGAAAAACATTAAATATCTGATTTATATTTATTTACAAAACCAAAAGTAAAAGAACAAAATATCATATCCTGCAGAACCAAATATCAAAAAACTACATCGTAACCTAAAGGAAATAAATAAATATTAATGTGGTAAAATTAGAATAAATATAGAAAATTAATGAAGTTATGATAATGTACCATACATAATTTTCAATGAACAATTCATACAAGGCTTCAAGCTAGGAAAAAAGTCGGAAACTGTAGCTGAAGTCGTGAGTAAATACCTTGTAAAGATAATAATGGAGTATTGGGCTCAACAGCAATGTACAACTAGAGAATTCCAAAATTTGAGTGCCAAATTAACCAATAAATGAAAAAATAAGTATTTAATGTAAAACAAAATAATACCTAGCCCCTGTTTATAACCTAATCGCCTAACCATAAGTAGTTGCAACGAGTAATTATTTTTTTTTTTTAGAATTTTTAGTAATTATATATTTTTTTAATCTTAAAATTATTAGAAACAGCCTTGTTGTGTATATAATAAAAAAAAACACGCACTAGAGCGCAGTACATAATTATTTTTATTTTTTTAATTAAGATATAAAGGTTAAAAAAAAAAAGGAGGAGGTAAACGATTTTAGAAGCCATTTAACCGAACTTAAGTGGCCGTTAATGGGAACTTGAGGGAGAAGACGAGGTAATTAAGAAGTGTTTAAGTTCTAAACGCTCTTGTAGTTTATTCCGGGGCCCAAGTATCTCCTCCTTTACCTTCAATTTCCATTTCATAACTGGATTAAAGTAAACATTAAATTATCCTCTTGAAATAATTAAGTAGAGCCGCGTCTCGGGGCGGAGCCTAAAGTCCAATTGTGATCCCTAATATCCTTCTGCAATGCAAAAGGAGTATTTAAAGTAATTTAAATTAACTAAAATTTGATAACAAATTGAATTAATGTCCTGGGAAAAGTTTATTCAACCCAGTATTAAGCCATAAAGAAGTTCATCAAATGTAAGTACTCTTGCAAGACCAAGCACGGGGGAGAGAAGGAAGAGCAATTATTTGACCCTAATTTTTTATTACTCTAATAAAAACTGAAAAGATAGTCAAAATGACTCTGCCAACAATAATAAGAGATGATAAAAAATGACTGCTGTTAGGGCTCTATATCATTAAATCTGAAAAATCATTTAAAGTAGAGTAAATTTACTAAACTTTGAGCCCCGTAAGAACTGTTAACGTCAAATAGTTCCCGAGACACGCGTTTTTAAAGTAAAAGTAACATTAATTAACGAAAAATCAATAGTTAGTGATTTTATTTTGGGAAAACTATATCTCAGAAATTATTAAACCAACAAATGCATATTAGCAATCCAATTAAAACTAGTTAACGAGTGAACGAGCTATAAAGTAATTTATAACACGTTTAAAGGCCTGGAGCCACTTAGTAGAAAAACCCGATAGAGAAAATTCAGTCACTTCACTCAATTTTTTATTACTTTAATGAAAATTACGTAAAATTACTAATCGAAATTGATGAGTCTGCCAAGTATAGTTAGGGAGAATAAAAAATGGTGGCTGTTTCAAAGCGATAGAAAAAACTAATTTTTCATTCGGAGCTCTATATCTTAAAAAGTAGGAACAACACAAGAAAACCTAAGAGAACGTCATTTAAAGAAGAGTAAATTTGCTAAAATATGAGCCCTAATAGAGTTATTTACGTTAAACAGTTTTTGAGATATAGCTTTTTAAAAAGCAACATTTCATAAAAATGTTGTATGTGACGTAGTAAAGATCAGTAGTTAGTGAATTTATTGAAAAATTTATATCTCAAATACCATTTGACGTACAGATGTCTATCAGCACTCAAATTAAAGCTAGTTTAATGAGTTATAATGTAGTTTATGATGTTTATCTTCGTAGGAGTAATAGTTTACATGTAATTTGCTAAAATAAATTGATTTATAGTTGTTCGGGCAAATTTTCATTTGCCAAATTTATATTCATATGTGAATATCATAAAAGCTACTACCACTAGTAGAAGATAAGTGTCATAAACTACTTTATAGTAAGTTAAATTTCCTTTATTTTGTGTGTTGATGACATGTCTACCGTATGATATACGAGTACATTTACCCTAAAGAGAAATTCGAATCTCAACCCACAGGGAGGAGACCATGTGGACTACTTAATGTAAAAAATCAGGAATATGTACAAACTGAGAGGAGTTAGTCCTAGAAACCAAGAGTAGAAAAAATCACCTCACTCTAATTGTGGTTACTGTAATGAAAACTATCTATAAAATACTAATCAAAATTGACGAATCTGCCAAGTATAGGTAGGGAGAATAAAAAATGGCTGCTGTTTCAAAATATTAATTTTTCATTCGGAGCTCTATATCGTTAGAACTATCTACAGAACTAAAACCCTAATATGACATCATTTAAAGTTTACTAAACTTGCTAGAATATAAGCCCAAAAAGAGCTATCTATGTTGTATAGTTTCCCGAAATATAATTTTTTGATATCATACAAAATATACTGAAAAGTCTGTGCTGGAGTGATAAAGGAATAGTGACTGTGATAAATGATTTTAAGACATAGCGTGCATGGAATTATATAATTCCAAAACTGTATTAAGATTGTCCCTGAGGATGGCCGGATTGGCCGAAACGTCGGACTTGTAAGAAAAATAAAGTGTTTTGAGACTAAAATGGATAGAAATTAAATTATTTATTTTTAAAAATTTACTAGTCTCAAGAAAGTGTTTAAGATTATAAATTAGATTAGTAGTAAGTTAATTTATTTTGAGAAATCTATATCTCAGGAACTATGTGACGTACAAATGTTTATCAGCACTCAAATTAAAGCTGGTTTAATGGACTATAAAAAAGTTTCTGACCTTTACTTTCTTAGCAGTAGTAGTTTTCATGATATTTGCTAAAATAAATTGATTTGTAGTTGTTCGGACAATAAGTTTGGTTTATGAAAAACTATTTCAGAAACCATTGGACACACAGATGTCTGCTAGCGCTCAAATTAAAGCTAGTTAAATTTACTATGAAATAGTCAATTATGTTTATCTTTGTAGGAGGAGTAGTTTTTATGATATTTGACAAAATAAACTCACAAAATGATAATTTCTAGTTGTTTTTATAAAATGTTGGATTTTTGAAAAATATATCTCTCTCGATCCATAAGACGTACATATGTCTGCCAACACTCAAAATAAAGGAAATTTAACGTATTATAATGTACTTTATGACACTTATCTTCGTAGGAATAGTAGTTTTTATGATATTCAGATATGAATATAAATTGGGCAAATAAAAATTTGTCCGAACAGGAATAACTCAATTTATTTTAGCAAATTTCATGAAAACTATTACTCCTACGAAGATAAACATAATAAACTACTTTATAGTTCATTAAACTAGCTTTAATTTGAGTGCTAAAAGAGATATGTACGTCAAATGGTTTTGGAGATATGTATTTTTCAAAATAAATTCACTAACTACTGATCATTCAGCGGACCATATCCCATACATTTTTATGAAATGTTGTTTTTTAAAAATCTATATCTTGAGAACTATTTATTGTAAGTAGCTCTATTAGGGCTCATATTTTAGCAAATTTGTTGATCTTTAAAAGACGTTATCTTAGGTTTTCTTGTGTTGTTCCTACTGTTTATGGTATAGAGCTCCGAATGAAAAATTAATTTTTTTTATCGCTTTTAAACAGCCACCATTTTGTATTCCCCCTACCTATGCTTGGCAGACTCATGAATTTCGATTAGTAATTTTACGTAGTTTTTATTGAAGTAATCAAAAATTAGGGTGAGATAACTGCCTTTTTCTCCTCTTGGGCTCGTTACTACCTCGTCTTCTTATCTATCGCGAAAAGCGATGATACTATTAGTAATCTGATAACAGAACTGATTCGCTTTGCATATTATGTTCCAGATCTCAGCATCCATTTTCCCCTAGCTGCTAATTACGGCCCCACTACTACTAATTACGGCCCAACTACTAATTACGGTAGATTTCCTCTACTACTTCAAATAACTCACCGTTGCATGTCAGTTGAACGTCTTCCTGTTCTTTCGTTATAACCAACAGTTTACTGTTGATGGCATTGATTTTCGTCCCTTTCCCGAGCATCTCGTCCCATTCTACCAGAGCTTGTTGAAATTTTGCCTTTGAGTCGGCTATTAGGAATATATCATCCGCGATCTTCTATTCAATTTTTCAATTGTAGCCCAGGGAGTCCAGAACATGAATATTTTGTGTATTTCATCCACAATCGTTAAATGTGCTATAATGTAGTTCAAAATGTTTATCTTCGTAGAGTAGCATATAGTAGAATTGTTTATTTCTTAGACGCGTTTTTACGGCCTAGCTGTTAATCGTAAAGACCTTTTTTTAAATAATGATTTACACATTATTTGTACCGAGCGATTCTGAAACAGACTACAGATCGTATACCGAACAACAATTATCAAGGCAATGAAATTATTTTTAATCCACCCTTTCTTCCCTAATTACTAGGAGGCTTAAGCGGGAAAGTTATTGAAGGAAGTGGAAAGAAGGAAAAAAAAAAAAAGAAGATATTCAAAGGGGACTGAAAAATAATCAAGAACACCTTGACGGCTGCTCCTTATAACTGTTTGAGCTTTTAAAAACTTTTAGAGAGAGGGAGGCTGAGAAGACTAAAGAGAAATTTGCTTTTCATTAAAGCGGGCTGGAACAAAGCCGCACAAAGCTGGGGGCTTAGGGCGCTAAGCTCTCCAGAGCGGTGGCTATTAAATGAGACAGTTAATCCACGGTAATGAATCCCAAATCCGTCCAGCCCGATAACAACTAACAAATCCCCACGAGTCCCCTAATCGCATCCCGTCGTCGGGGAAATGGGGGAGAGTTAGATTATAGTGTGTACTCTAGGAGTATGCTCTATGTTTCTGCTTGTGTACGGGTAAATCCATTAATGTTCGGAGGTCTTGTCACGAGAGAAATAAATGAGTTGAATATTATACCTGTTCTGTTTTGGAACAAAAAAAACAAAGTGTAATAACGCAATACATTACCAGGGCCTCCTATGTTCCAGCCCTTATCATACAATCACTTATTCCCCCTACTGGTCCTAATGCGCGCTAGATCCTGGCTCTGTTTGATCATTTCAAGATTCACATCCCTCTTATAGCTTATTTTGTTTTCTATTGCCCTTCAGTGGCTAATTTGTATTTTATGAAAATACATCATACTCTATTAAATTATGATGCAGTTCATTGCCCATCAGTGTCAATTATTTCTTTAAATTTAGCAGTTTATTTCACACCCAAATATTTACGCCCTTCAAGGTTTATTCCATAGAGAAAAAAGGTGTAGATAGTCGACTGTAGGTGAGGAGGTGCTGTCTGTAAAGCTTGCTGTAGAGATATTTGGGTTTAGCCATTATCTGTGCCACAAACTCCCTGATGAAGACCTGATACTCAGGTCGAAACGTCGGCATAAATAAATAATTTTTTTTTTCTTGCTGACCACACCCAATTCCCTCCCCTCCCCCCAATCACCTTCTCCATTTAAAAAAAGTTCACTTCATTACTTTAACCAATGTATGCAAGAGACTAGATTTTACCTGCTGCTAAGAAACTGTATTATTTTTTTTTTCGGTTGGCTCTACAGTGCATATAGATCTTTGGCCGCCCGAACCTGCCTGTCTTGGGCTACTGCATTCCAGTTTGCTGCATGCAGATATTTCGCATCTTTGCTGATTCTACTATCCATCTGGTTTTGGCCTCCCACGTGGTCTCTTGCTTACTGTAGTAGCATTCATTGTTGTTTAGAAGCGTCCTGATAGATATCTCCGAGCCACATGTCCCGTCTATCTCAACCTCCTTGACTTCATATCATGAGACTGACCAGCCTCTGCAACCAGTTCACTGTTAGTTCTCCTCCATGTGTTAAGGCTCTGATTCCAGATCTCTCCTGTGATTGTTTGGAGGAAATTTCTTTCAAATATCTCAATTTTTCTTTCTGGGTAGCCTGTCAGAAGCAAAACTGTGCGACCTTACAATTATCCATAAAGCTTATATTTTACTTTCTATTTCATTGTATTTTAAATTTTCGTTTGTATTTGTATTTATTACCTTTAACTCGTAAATATTTTTCACCTTTACGTTACCTTAAAATCACAAAACAAAAATTTGAGATTATAGCATATATCGACTAATAATCGTTTAAAGTAAATGTTTTCGAGGTAAGATTAGAGTCCAATTTGCCAGATTTTCTACTTTAAATCCGCTAGCGGTCTACCTCCTTTCGTGAATTAAGGTAAATCTGCTGATTTCTTTGTGAAGATCAGCAGGAACAGGAATTTCGTGTAAGCTTTGATGTTTAGAGCGACTCTCCACGGATTTCAGGTAACTGTGGTTGTGGTTTGTGAACTTTTACTCAATTTAGTCTTAGAACTGAGTAAAAGTTCAAAACAATTTTACTTTAATTTTGGAAATAGTATAAACCTATTATGAATAGTGATTTCTGTTGCTTGTAAATTTTAGTTATTGACGAGTTTCAGAATTATCAATTTAAAATAAGTTTCAGATAATTTTTCAATAAGTTTTTGCAGATAAATTATCAAATTAATCATATTACCTTTATTTTTATCTTATAGTAAAATGAATAATTCAGAGAATATGAGAATGCTGTGATTTCCAGTGTTGGGGTGGTTTTGTATAATTAGCTTGTTCTGTATCCAATTGAAGCTGAGAGGTACTCTACATCAGATCTCGGCAGTGCGTGTTCATTAGGTTAAGTAGCTGGTTAGGAGATGAATTGACAGATTGTGTCCTACGGGAACTAGCCTACGATCGTGAAAGGGGTGGCAAGTCCTAGAGGAACTAGCTGTAGGTTCTTATGAAAGGGAAAAAAGGTATAGGAAGATGAGATTCAGAGAAGAGAGAGTGAAATAAAATTCCAATATACATTTGCCAAGTTTGTGTATAGCCAGCTGATGAGCGTGAACATTCATCCGAGTACTGACTATACCCACCTTAGTTTCAAGCAACCATTATACATCTGATATACGCCCACTGAGAAGTATATAATATAAATAAATAACTATGAAGTCCTTCGCGATACCCTGTTAAAAATGGTAATTTACCAAAATAGTATCCGCATATAACTTATCCAATGGATTTTACCGAATTCCCTATTCTATCCCTAGTTATGATTTTTCTTACATCGGCGAAACAAACAAAAAAACAGCTTTAAAGTCATATTACAATTGGAGTTCTGGCAATGGTCAGCCTCCACTGGCATGTGAGTTCTGGCTCACTTGGCATGCGGCGAGAGGGATGCGATGGGATCTTTTGGACTCCGCTCTACCCCCCACACGTGGGGATAGAGTGGCCTCAGAAATCCTCAGGTTGATTGTGTAAATATTGTATGTAAGAGTGTAAATGTGACTAGAGATTATATTATATTTATTTAATTAATTTATTTTTTCATACACAGTTTGTTCATATATATTTCAAGAGAGATTTTCTTTTTTCATTTATTTTTATTCTTATTTTATTTTAGTATGAATGTGATTATTCATCACTATTACCTATTGCCCATAACTGTGTGGCAGGTTGTAATATCTATCAATAAATAAATTTAAAAAAAAACCTAATTCCCATCCCAAAACTTCAATAAACTTCTTTAACCCTTCTGCCTCTAAGCTTTCAGGACACGCGTTAACGCCTCATTTCGGAATCCATACATACCCATTTGCAACAGATATTCGTCAATCACAAAGTTGATATATATTTCTGACCTACCGACAGATCTTAAACCTTAAAAAACTTTCATAATTTTTCTTTTTGCTTTTGCTCTGTTTACTGCATTTCAGAAGTTAATTTACATATTATCCTCCCTTTTCACCTTATACTTACATTTATTACTATATACTTACGTTTTTATTATATAACTTTAGAACCTATCTTTTATATCTTTTGTTTATATGTTTTATTTTTATCTCATACTTCCACCTTATACTTACATTTATTACTTTATAATTGTTTTAATTCAAATAGGACATTACAATCTTCTGTATTAGTTTATTTTTGATTCGTTTGATAGAAAATACTTTTCAAAGAACAGGCACACCCCGCGAACGCAATTAATGGAGTTCATGTTTTATAGATTTATTTACATATCCAGTTTATTACGTTTCTATTCAGTAAAAGCTTGTTCTCAATGAACTATCTGTCGTTTATTATTTTTATTAACCCAGTACATTAAGCAATAGTGGGTTGAATTATGGTATTATATTTTTAAAAATAAGCTAAGAATATGCATTTTACTTGTTAAATATCCATTATTACTTCTTTTTTTGAATAAAAGATTGGTTCTATGACAATAAAAGTTGTAGATAATTTAGAAATAAATAAATGTGTACCCACGGCGTTTCTGTCCGACAAACAGTGAATTCCTGACTAGTAGAAACCTAATTGGCAAATCTAACTACCCTACCTCTAGGCAAGAAGCACCATCCAAAGATGGTGAGAAAATACAATAATAAAGCAAGAGAAAATACCAACCAAAACTCAGCTTGCGTGCTCTTGTCTAACCGATTCACCTGGCTCGTGGAATGGAATATAGTTTCATGTCCATAAATTTGATCAAACCCATGCCTGTGCAGGAACATGCTCCAGAATACATATGAAAAAACTTGGCAGTTGAGTATGAAAGTTTATGTTATATGTTAAGTTTATACAGTTTATGAAACGACGAACCCAAGACCTAGGGCATTTATTTTTTTTTTTTTGAGTAGTAGTCTTTTAGGGTCAATCTTAAAACTAAACTTGAAATTACTGAAGTACTGAATGTGCCAGCCAATAGGTAAGTCCTTGCAGGGACCATGGGTGGGTTGGGTCCCCAGTACCATCTTCACAGAATCATACCTCAATGAAAAGGGCCTATAATCTCTTAGACATTATAGGAATATTATTTTTTTTAAGTTTATAATAGAAATAAGCCGTCTATGTTAGAAAACATGGATAAATACATTTTTTCACATAAAATCATTATATTAGCTTCTATTTGAGCTAAAATAATCCATGAATTTCAATTCAGACTGTTATCTAATTTCGCCCAAATTTTGTCATGGAGTAACACGTATTCGTCCGGTAATTATTTGCACTGCCATTTTTAGACACTAAATAAGATATGAAGTCTATATAAAAACAACGTTACTAGTTACAAATCATAGATTTTTCAGGAATTTATATTAAACAAATTTGCCTTGATATACAAATTTTTTTCTTCTGAGGTTAAAATATAATTAAATCCACAAAAAAGTTTAAATGAATAACTGAAAACACAGTTATTATTCTCTTTTTTATTAGATGAAGTAAATTATTTTCGAATCTTTAACTTTATAAATAATCCTGCGAATGGTACTGTTCTCAACATGTTCAATTGCGAAGGAGAATGTTTAAGAAGTCGAAGTTATCACTACACTCACAATCAGATTAATTGTCTGCACATATTTCTTTTTCGTTATCCATTTTGGCATATTTCATTACGATTAAATTAGAAAATTAACAAAACAACTGAAATAAATACCCGGACACCCAAACTTTGTATAAAATTCTTTTTAAAATGTTTTTGTTTAGGTTTCCACCGTCGTGCGACGCAGCTGGAGCTGAAATAAGTTCTTTATTGGAATTATTTTTGTTTGGTAAAAATTGAAATTTTGTTCATTTACAATAAAAAAAACGAAATCATTTATGTTCCTAATTTTCCTCATTTAGTTATTGGTGATTGCGAAATTAGAAATTTTCATCATCTGGTTATTGGTGATTGCGAAATTACAAATTTTCGTCATTTGGTTATAGGTGATTGTGAAATTATGAATTTTTGTCATTTGGTTATTAGTGATTGATTGCATAATGACGAGTTTTCATCATGTGGACGAATATTTGTTGGTAAGAGATGGAATTGGGGCCACTTCTGTTATACCTTCATATCTACTTGAATAAAGTAGAAATTTATTCATTGAAATTTTAAACTGTATCATAAAATATGATAAGTAAATATGACGTTTTCTGAATTAAAACGCTTGTTAATATCTCTTCAAAAATCATTAGTAAAACTTGAATGACAATTCAAAATTAAAAGGTTGTGTGGCCAACTTCTTTTCAGATGACTCAGATGATTATCAGCAATAGATTAGAATGAAAGGTGTCGAACAAGTGTGGGCAAGGAGTTTGGAATTAAAGAAGTTATATTTGTTTTAGGCTTAGTGTGTAACAAATCGAATATTGAAGTCTTTATGCATAGTTTATTAATTTATGACATAATAAGGAGCATTAAGGACTTAAGATGTATGTCCAAACAGACCTAATGAGATTTTTTGCAGTAAGTTTAGATCATTTGTCAAGTTTATCTGACAATTCATTATTTAGATTAAGGCACACCAACATATAATTCATCAGGCTAAAAACCAACATCAGTGTTATGCTTAAAACAATAATGTCGAAAATTAAAACAATTGCTTAAATTATTTATTGAAGGAGGTTATGAAGTGGGTTATAACCAAATAGAAACACAGATCACATTGATTATCATATAATTTTTTTTTCCATTTACAAATTGAAACCTAATTAGATATAGTACCTATAAGTCAACCCTAAATGACATAAATTTAAGCTAAATAGAATATAAGTGAGAAAAAAATTAAACATTTCCAATGTTTGGCAAAAAAAAAAATAAAGTATGAAAAAAATTAACAGTTAATATTACTTACCTTGCGATTACAGGAAAGCTTGTTTTTTTCTATATGACTATGATTAAAGTAGGTGGACTCAATCAAAAGATGTTACATAGGCCCATGAAATTTATTTTATAGAAAAAATCTTATAATCTAAAAGAGGAAATTTTTAAAAGGGTATATAGAAGGGTACAATTGTTACAATTCATATCTTCTTAGAAGGTATCATCACTAATACTAATTTAATTTTATAATATATTTATTAAAACAAAATAATAAAAAAAAAATTATCGAAAATAACAGATTGTATTCTTAAATGAAGTCAAGTAGTTTTTTATTTTACTTTTTCTTCCCAAAACAACCAAAATCTTTAAGGTAAGGGTCAGAGGATATTTGATCAAGAAGATAGGAATGAAATAAAAAAAAACTATAAATCAGAGAAGTTATAGAAAAAA
Source organism: Halyomorpha halys (assembly GCF_000696795.3). NCBI lineage: Eukaryota > Metazoa > Arthropoda > Insecta > Hemiptera > Pentatomidae > Halyomorpha > Halyomorpha halys. The sequence continues at coordinate 74,634 of NW_027105869.1, forward strand.
AAAACTAAAAGAATCCCTAACCCTAAGCTAATAAAGAGTGAGAGAAACGCTAAACATTAGAGAAAGAAAATAACTTGTGTATCTTTGTTACACCATTAATCTCTAGGCGTATATATCTTAAAAATCTTACAACATACAAGATTTATGCGTAGTTTTATTATTAGTTTGTTTTGTTGTATTTTTTTTTTTTGTTATTTTAAGTTAACACCTTGGGTAGTTAAAACTGGATAAAATTTTTGTTAGGAGAGTCTAACGATAAACGAGATATTAACTAGCCAAGCATGGAGCAGGCGCCCCGAGCCCCCTGAGTGCCTCTGAGTGGGGCTCCCCAAGCCGCACCGAGCGGGGCTATCTCTCTTCCCTCACTCTCTCTCCCTTTCTACTTCTCTCTTGGTCAGGACCAACGACCCTTGCTGGGCCTCAGATTGTGCTCATCAACCATGACTCTTTATGCAGCTTTTCCACTTGCTATAAAAGCTTTCAATATGCTCGACATTTATACCTGAAAAAAAAAAAAAAAAGATTACTAAATGTATAATCTTTACACTTTCTTGAGACTGGTTGAAATATCTATAGTAAGTTTAAATTAAGTAAATTTTATACAATTTAAGTTTTAAAACAATTTATATTTATTTATAAATCCAATGTTTCGATCAATTCAGCCATCCTCGAGGAAAATCAATCACAAAACAGCTTTTATTATACATATGATTTTTAACAATTTTGAACCAAGAACAATATTATTAATAAATTATTCTATCTTATTATTTAAAATTCATATTCAAAATTTTAATAGCACAAAATCATAACATATTTTTATTTCAAGAAAAATATGGAGGTAGGCTGAAAATGAATATAAACTTCCTTGCAGGGAACGAAGTCAATGACCTACAGAAGCATGCTAGACAGAAGATAAAAGAGCCAATTCCCCTTAATCAGCATCCCCAGGTTCAAGGTCTGTGATGTTATCCAATTTGTTTTGAGAAGTGAAAGTAAAGAGATATGTTGGAGTGATACATCAACAGGAGTGACATACCACTCCAATATCGATGTTATCGAATTTTTAACTGCTAAAAGTGACACCAACTGAGAATCATCATAGTTTAAAGGCCGTTTATGGTGACGATACTATCGATGTACCGTAAATCGATTCATAGAAAAATTTCATAGTCGCTAGTCTGGAAAAGCAATAATTGTCGATGAAACACGCACTCTACGTTCGACCACTTCGGCCAGGAATAATTACATGAATAATTTATATAAATCTTTACTTATTTGATTCAGTGTCACTATGATTATACTAAGATGACCGTTAAATAGACCAAAACATCAAAAATTAGTGGTTTTGAAGGATGAATAAACTGATGTCATTGCAATTACTCCATTCAATTACTTCTTGATGATACGTAATTGTAATTAGTCCATACAATTACTTCTTGATGCTAAGTAATTACAATTATCCTATTCAATTACTTCTTGATGCTAAGTAATTGCAAGTAATTTAACTCAAAAATGAATTTAGTTTATTAAAACATATTTCTTATGAGAAGACATCCAGGAAGCTAAAATAAATCAATATGCAAGTGTAGGATCGTAAAATCGATTTTATATTTGTTTTCAGCATCTTCAAAAACATATAAATAAACCATAATAAGTTAATAAATCTTTAAACCATTGCGCAATCTTAAACTGGTAATAATTTTCATATTATGGAGCCATCATAAAAAAGATTTGTCCTGGTGTGTTGTGTTGTATTTGTAATTACAATTACTTGGAATTGTAATTCTGCAATTCCAAATTACAGTAATTGTAATTCCTCAGAACTCTCCTTATTTCTATTTCTTTGCTCTTCTCAATAGATACTCACACACTTCTCAAGAGATACTCACAAGAGAGCACCATTGATGATGGTGTCACAGCTGCCAGGAAAAGTTATAAATATTTTTCAGTGACGGAATAAAAAAAAATTTTCAAGTTGGGAAAAATGCGTTAGCCTCAATGGTGACTATATTGAAAAATAAATATCACATTTTAAAACTTAAAGAAGTGTACTATAATGTACTTTTTGCCTTGCATTGCTCGTTATTTTCATTTGTAATCTGAATGCCATTGGTGCACTATTACAAAAATGTTATTTAGGAAATAATACTAGTAGAATTTTATATGGGACATTCTTACCAGCAGACTTTGCAACTCCGATGTGGCTGAATCCTCCCTGGCCATTGAGGTAAGTTTTAGATCCAGTCAAAAGAGTGACAAGCTCAGGGTTTTTCTCTCCAGTACTCTGGCTGCACACGTAGTTACAACATTCCACTATTTGGAGAAAAACCCTACAGAAAAAGACAATGAAAAATATTTAATTCATATCAAACTTGCATGCAAATAAACAATCAAATATACTGGATTCATACCAAGCCTCCTTATCTTTCTTTTTTGGATATTTAATAAATGGAACAGGGAGGGCTTCGTTCGAACGTTGTAATCTGACACTTCTGTGACCGACTCTCAGCTGATTTTCTAGCCAACGTATGGTGTCTCTTACTCTCCCAGAAGTACCCTTAGATTCATCCAAACCAGAAACAACTGCAAAAAACATAATAGAATAGTACAAACTGAAGACAGGAAAATACAAAAATAAAAAACATTTAAAATAAATTTGGAAAACTACCTATTGATGGTATCAGAACGATAAACTTTTTGCTGCCAACGAGCTGTTTAAGCAGAGAAGGATGATTCAGAAAGACTTCAGTGTCCGGAACCAGATATGGTGGTAAATTAACTTTCTTAGCTTTATTTTCGAGTTGTAACACCTCACTCTTCAGCCATAATTCGCCCATTAGTTTAAGCCTCTCAGGCTCAACTCGAGGCCTCTCTTCTTTCTGTAATAAAACATCAACTATAGTTTTTTCAATTGGATAAATGAAATTCATGATATGAGATAATGAAAATGCTATTTTCTATTTTTAAATTTCCATAGGAAACATTAAGTGTAGTATCTAATTTAATTAGTATAGTATAAATTAAATTGAATGATATTGGAAAGGATATATTTAAATACTGATATAAAATATCAGATAAGCAGTCAAAGTTGGCGCCCAAACGGTTAAATTTAAAAACATTTTATGATTAGGAAAACCCACACTTTGTCCAAGGCAATTGACTTGTAATATTACTACAATAGTTATAAATGAATATAATTGAGAAGTCTGCAGCAATAAGGCCATTTTTCGGTTATAGGAGAATCAAAAAAAAAAAAAAAAAAAAATTAAATTTTAGAAATGAAAAATCTCAAAAACTTTTTTTTTTAACTTACCAAAATTATGTAGAATGGTGCTCTTTACTGCCACAAACATCTCAATTAAAACAGTGAATTGTGATATTAACCAAAATTTATGGATCTGATCGTTATTTTGTATACTTTGAGTAGATAATCAGTTAGCTATTAGGAATTTGTTAGTGTGACTCAGAATAAAATAATTTAATAATAAAAATAATAACAAAAATGACATGAGTTGCATGATAGAGACTAGTACCTATTGGTACCTACTCCTGACTTTAATCGATTCCACTAAGGGTATCCCTCATGTAGCTCCTAAGTTTTATGCATGTCTTGATAGAGTTTGTCATAAATTGTCTTGTATAATGTTTTAATCTGGTCGTGTACATTAGATATGTGTGTAGTGTTCTGTTACTGACATACCATGGAGATCATGTAATCTGCAAAGTTGAATGTTAGTAGTATGTTTAACAAAATGTAAATCTATATAATTATATCTTGCGACTGTTTTTTTTTTTTATGAATCATTTGTAAAGGGCAAAGTGATCTCAGTGATAGAAAAACCCAAAATTATTTTTTAAAAAAACATGAAAGCAAGACAAATGGCAATTGTAAGGTAGAGTCATGTATTAAAATTAAATTACGAGCAGTGTAGAGATAGTCTAATCACTGAAATGTTAATCAATATCTTTATTTTTGCTATCAATTATTTCAGTAGAATAATTATGAATCCTAGCAGATTGTACCAGAGGTTGGCTTGCTAGGCCAAAACGTAAAACAACAATAAAATGAAAGTGAAGAATTGTCAGTCCATCTAAACTAAATTCTCATACCTACTTTCGATAAATGAAAAGTAATTAAATGACGTCTATATAAAGCTGACTACAACTTTTAATTATTGAAAAAAAAAAAAAAGGAAATAAATCAAGGACAGTATAAGTAGAAAAAAAGAGAGGAGTAAAGGTAGGAAGCAGGAGTGAGAGGGAAAGAGAGGAGGGAGAGGGAGTTTACAAGTCCAATTACAGGGCAAACTCTGACCGCCCCCCCCCCTCTCTCCCTCGCCCCCCTCTGAGATCATTAATCAAGGACTAAGTGAAACATTAGCTCCTCCAATTACTTAAGCCCTCCTGCTCCACTCTATTACCATCCCGGCTCCTGGGCTCCCTCGCTATTATACTAACATCGCCTGCCTCCAAACGAGATCTTCCGTATACAGGAGGTGACGCTTAAAGAAGGTAGTCTCAGAGAATATTGTCAATAGTTCTTTAAGATAAATACTCAAGGAAACAATAAAACAAATATATAATGGCAACGCTCGATAACTTGCACTTAGTAAATAGAGCTTAAGTTAGAAAAGACCTACTACCTTCTTTGAAGGGAAAAGGTAGACTCCCTCCACAACTAACGTAACGAGTCGAGAAGAAAAGTTCGAAACTCTGTAATTATAATAATAATTGATTTCCACGATTTCAGTAACTGTCTTTAATTTAATTAACGTTTGAAAATGGGATAGGATGCTGGAATCACACAATTTTCACTTAAAATAAAAATTCATATTATAGGGATTCTCAAGCTAAAAATAACGAATATTAATTTAGTTTCTGCCAAGAATACAGTAGTTTAACATAAAGATGATTTAAAAGATAACGATATCATATACATATTAATGCGATCGGAAGAAATCGGGGCGGTCTCGGGTTCTGGTTTCGAACTCTTGTTCTATTTCTCCTCTAATTATTTATATATTTATACATCATTTATTGTTGCTCGCAATGGGGACTGATTATTTATTAAAAATAAACAAAATTAAAGGAAAATTTGAGGTTTTTAATTCGGTATTTCAATGCCGTAAGTCCTAAACAGATAACTATAGGTAAATAAGTAAATATATAACTATTTCAATGCGAACAAGATCTAACTAATATTTAAGAAACACTAGAGTGTACATTGATTGACTGAGTTTAATCATTTTTATTTTAATGTGAAGAATCGATTCTACCGGCCGATGTTATAATATATCGTTTTAGTTTCATACTTATCGTTTTTGAACTAGGTGTTCACTCACATTTCACGAAACTTGGATATTACGACTTAAGGGGTATTCATGATCTTTGGTTTAACATGCTAAAGCGTGTTAAATGGAAAAACTCATGTTAAATCGACAAAAATGCCTTCTTTTACCGTGGTAAAACGAAATAACATTTAACATGGCTGAGAGTCTGTTACTTGGTCTGTTAAATGGAGAATGACGTCACACAATAGACCAGTTGAGATCGCAGCCATTTTTGTTGTTGTGACAGCTCAGTTCTTTTGTGTGTTTGTGGTATTCATATCCCTGTTATTAAACCAGAATGGATAATTTTAATGATACATTTGAGAAAAAAAACAATGTAATTTCATTCTACTATCTGAAAATTTGTAAACTCTCGCAAGATAAAAATCTCACTATATGAACCATGTAATTATTCTTAGGGGACATATGTCCCAGAATAAAGTTATTTTTTCATTTCATTTCATAAGCTAAACTTTCACACAAATTCCACTTTTCACTCACTCTAGGCATGTTGTAATTAATTACTTAAATCAAAACTGAAGTAAACAATAACATGAGGGTCTGGAAGGAAGGTTATAAACATAAAGGCTTATACAACAAGTTGCTGAGAAAATCCGCTAGGGGCTCTTATGCATTAAACGTTTAACATGACTTCAAATAGGGCTGCTCACAATCTTATAGTTATAACATTTAACATGGTAAAACATTTAACACAACATCATGAATACCCCTTTAGATGACCCAAAAACGTGTTACGTCGAAAATTCCAATTCGGAATAGATAAGTAACCAAACAATTTTAAATAATTGTAGGAAGATAGTCTGGGTGGCGGTCAATAAAGGAATGAAAATAGTAAAAGAAAACTATGAGTTTTCAGAGAGGACGACTAATTCAATCCGATAGCCCTGGCGAAGCCTAGCAAAGTGGGGCGAAACCTTGGTTAACAATAAATAGTTTTTTTTAACTATCTTGATACCTTTATTGACCGCCACGTGGACTATCTTCCTCCAGTCGACTTCATACCGTCAACTATCTTCTTCCAATTTTAAAAACAATGTTTTTATTTTTATTTATCTTATTTTCTCATCTATGTTTAAATTTTGTGTTTTTAATTGGGTAAGAAAACATTTTTTTTTTGTTACTGTAGGGCATGACAATATAATTGTTTTATTACAGGCTAAGCCTAAATATCCTCAAATCATATATCATGAATAGAAATATGTACATTTTCACACATACCTACATTTTTTTGCAGTTGTATAAAGATAGAACAATCTTTTAAATAAAATGGCCTATTGCTTAAGTCAACAAAAAGAAAATTATTCATTTGGTCTTTCTTTTCTTTCAGTTAAATTTTCTCCCTTCGATTTAATTAGATCGATAACTTTAAAAAATCGCAAGAATTTAGAACTGGTGAACGAATCGATATTTGTAATTTTTTTTTACTCTTTCTAAATCCTTTAAAACGTTCTTTCCTCCTCCACCCCCTTAAAAACGGAGTAGAGATAAAAGAGTGGTAGGAGGTAGAGTGTAACCTGAAGGGAGCGCTAATACCCAAGGAGGGGGAGGGAGAGCAAGGAGGGAATTTAAAGAGGAGCTAAGAACGGCTTAGGTGGGGAAGGATGTAATAATAAAGTAAGGTTAAGATGGGCGGGGGTCTTTTCTATTCATAAAGGCATGATTTAGATTCTGGGCGCCCCCCGCCTCGGCAAAATATTGCTCCCGATCCCATCTCCTTCTCAATCCCTATTTCCTGAGGGGGGGAGAAGCGGTCGAACGGAAAATCCACCCTCTCTCGCTCTGATGGAATTGCTCAAGACATCCACTCCCATCTACCAGTAGAGTCCTCTCTCGTGGTTTACATATTCTAACCCCGCTCGGAATTAAACCACGGACCCTTCCGCCTCCCTATCGGTTGTCTGTTCTGCATTTCAAGCATATTCGGGAGTTAATGTTCTCAACGTATAATCCGATAGAGCATTTATTTTCTCCCCAATTACGACCAATTTAGAGGGCATGGAATTTCTATTACCGTCCTAATAAAATAGATCAGTTAACAACATATTATTAAAATGATAAAAAAAAAGAAAGAAAAAGTCAATAAAACTATTTTGTCGATTTCATTCACTAAATTTCTAAAACCTTTTGGTATGGAAACTAATAAAATTGAACTACAATATTTCATATTATAAGACAAATGACGGGTTAAATTTTAACTGAATAAATAAAAAAAAAAATACTGAGAACCGATAGTTCTGTCTGTACATTTCATCTCACAAGTTTTTTTTTTTTTTTAATGAGACTAATATTTATTTATTGATAGATATTACAATCTGCCACACAGTTGTGGGCAATAGGTAATATTGATGAATGATCTCATACATACTAAAATAAATAAAAA
>NW_027105869.1:83134-100814 GCF_000696795.3 Halyomorpha halys
GTTCGAGGTGAGTCTTTTGTCCAAAGTGAATCTGAGGTATCGCACTGTGTCGGATCTGGGAAGCATCTCACAAGATAAAGGTTAATTTTATATTTTTACTATATTACCTTAAAATTGTATTCTTTTATGTACTTATGCTGATATGAAGTTCTTAATTGAGGTTTCAAAAAGTTTATGATATTATACTTACTTATTATATTTCAAAAAATTAAACGGTTTGAAATTAAATAATTAAAAAAAAAATCATTAGACAGCAAATTTCGTTGCTTGGTATACTAATGGAGTGGAAGGGAATGTTCCTACAAGGGATGGAAAACTCAAAGAGGGTAAACGAACAGCATCGGGAATAAGATTAATTTAGGAGTGAGGTTATAGGCTAGTAATTTTTTTTCTAATATGGAAGAGAAAAACACATTTAATTGTAAATTTTTATATGTACACAACGGTTAAACTAAAACCAAGTACATAATTCATAGATTTTTTATACACATATAAAACATTAACCGACTTCGTAACAAGCCACCGTTAGTGAATTTGATTCTTAAAAAAAAAAAAAAAAAAACTTTCTCTCATTTGAGGAAATGTTGTTATCTTAGAAACTATTATTAGATAAAAAAAATGTTTAAAGGTACTGGGGTTGAATGGACCATAAAGTAAATCAAAATGGTTACCAACGTAAGAATATTAATTTCCATGAAACATACTAAATAAATTGACAAATATCGACTTTAGCACTCGAATCGGTGCTTATTTTTCAACTTTTACATACATATATAAATAGAATATATAGTAAGGAAAGTCGTACGAAAGTGAAATTACATATATCAGGCGGATATGTCAGGGATGTGTCAGCAACATTTTCGATAAAATCGACCATCTGGAAGTACCACTTTCCAGAATCAAGTTTTTATATTTTTTCGATTTTCTAGAAAAGAATTTCGGCCAAAACGATTTTGATTAAACTCGTTATGAAAAAATTCAATTTAATATCAGTTAATTCGTATCCTCATTGAAATTGTCTGACGGGGCTTAAATAATGATTTTCTTAATAAAATCTTCTTCTAGTGTACCCTTCAATTTTGGTTATTTAAAAAAAAAAAAAAAAAAAAAAAAAAAAAAAAAAAAAAAAAAAACAGTTCTCATTGCTAGCAGAGGAGAAACTCGAAAAATTTGCGAACGGCCGCTATTCAAGTTTCTAATACATAGCATACAGATCAGTCCAATAGACAATATTAAAAGGGATCAGAGAGAATTATTTGAGATTAGTCAAATACATTTTTCTCTTTTTCTTTCTGTTTTTTTTTTTCTCTTCCCTTTTCAGCCACATTTGTGGCAGATATTCATATTTTCCTCCGTTCGCCTGGAACTCCATAGAGAGGAGCGAAGTCCGCATTTAATTTTAGTGCAGCTGTACATTTCGAGCCAGTGAGAACTTTTCTGTTATATATGAAGCCATTGTAAAAAATTGTTTTTATCCATAATTTTTGTCTCCTCTGGTCATTAATTTATTTTGGATAATTAAAAAAATATTGGTAACTTCAATACGAGCAGATCAATCAACATAAAACTTAGGGACGCGTATACGGTTGTAAGTCAAACTTGCGTAAAACGATCCGCGATTTTATTTTTGGTTAAAAAAAAAAATAAATAAAAAAAGGAGGAAAATGTACATGATTTTAAATCCTTGTAAGTACATATTTAGAACCATCTACATAATTCAAAAATTTTAAATAAATATGGGTTAGTTAGTTAATTCAATTCCCAGACAAAACTTCCCACACCATGCCTCAAACCCCCTCGCATAATGACAACGGTAAACTCCTTCAAAAGACAGGAGGTGTGACTGATCCCGTAATAGGATAGAAGGAAGGAATCAATCCGCAAGGGATCGTGTGTTAAGTCAAAGGGGGCCGCCGCAAGCCGATAAGCAATTACCGTTTAATTAGGGATCTGTTTTGTAACCGCCTCTGGAGCATTAATTCCAGTTAATGGAGGGGCTTTTGGAGGAATTACTGGAGGATTGGTAGAGGCGGGAGTTATAAATCAGTTATAGCATCACGGCAAGGGGGTGGATCATTTCCCTTCCTAATCTTCATATTAGCGGGAGAGTGGGAGGAGGGAAAAGGAGAGCGTAGCGAGAGAGCGGAGGGAATTGGAATGAATTGCACCATTGTGCGGAAGGAGCTCGCTCTGGGAGAGAACTTAGCATTCAAAACAAGACAAGGGATGATTTGATGTGTTTAGACATTAGGGAGGTGGAGTGGAATACAAATGGGGAGGCTGAGTTGGCACCCCGATATGGCCTCATCAGGTATGCGGACCCTTCTGGCTTCTGGGTTATGTATAATGCAGGCTACATGTCACCCTCCGGCGTCAAACCTCTTTTCATCGAACACTCTCTCTCCCCTTTAAATATTTCTTTCTAAAATCTGGGTATTGATCCACGTAGAATAACTACTAAAAGGAGTAGTAACTAACTAAGAAGGAATAAATATATAAATCCTTTAACGGTAAGGATTAAATAAAAAAATTGAAAATATTTTTTATTATCCATTTATTCGCTCCATGGAAATTCTATACAATAGAATTTTTAATATCGACAGAATAATTTTTTTCTTTTTTCTTCAGTATTTCTAAAGATTTATGAACAACGGCACCGATTTACGGCCTTAAACCTTGTGGTTACTTTCTTTTCGCCAAATCGACAACAGGCCTGATGTATGATTTTATTTGTGACGAAGTAAGGAATATTAAGGATTTTACAAAGGACTTTAGATTGTAAGTATTGGATAAGAAAGGAATTCTATGGTTTTGTGTAGCCCCAAAACTCTACTCCATAAGTCCAAATATGCTCAATTAAAGTCATATAAATGAATTCATTAGAAAAGACTGATTTACACAACTATAATAAGGCCTATCTGGACCTACAGAGCTGAGCATTGGGGCCCACTAAACCTTCGAATTCCTCTCGTATCCAATCCTTAAATCCAAAATGCTCCTTACTTTGTCACAAATAAAATCATACATAACCTTGATGTTCCATATGTAACCGATCTAACCCAAACCAGATATCATTTCTTCCATTATAAACTCTCTAACCACCCAAATCCACTAGTTTCTAACCTTGCTTCCTCATCCATTCCTGACAATCCATCGAGGTGCCTGAAAAGAAGATGGCCACGAGACCTTCTAATGTCTACTGATTTCTACCAATGAGTAGTTTCTCTAAACTCCTGTATCACTCCATTATAAACTTACAATTCATATATATTTGTGTTTTGTAATAATTAGGAAGTTTAGACCGGTTGTCTAGTAAGAAACAAGATTTTAGATCTCCTTATACCTTGTATAAGCAAGACAAATTAATACCATCTTGTCTGAAATATCTAGCGATAGTGCAAGAAGTAGAATAAGTAAATAAATTAAGTGTTATAGATTACTTAATTTAAATTTATCTGAAAACCTATTATTATCAACCTGATCAAATCAAGGTGTAGGGTTGTGTCTGTAAGTGGTGCTTGGGAACAAGGAATACATATCTAGCTGTAACTAGATATAACTAATATCTAGTTATCAAAATTAATAATGATTATAAGTTGGATTCCGAAATAAATCAGAGCATAAAGAAATGAACAAACGTGTACCAGAAACCTCATAAGGTTATACCATCATATAGGGAGTGGTCTTCGAAATAAAGATGGTTATAAACAAGTATATTAACACAATAGTATCATCCCTCCCGTTACTCAAAACAAAATCCTGAATTTCGTGAAACCTTAACGATTTAGAAAAATATAAAGAACGAGGCTTAATATTTCTAGAAACTTGCTAGTAGGAAGAAGTTCTTCATTAAAATTAAAATAAACGCAAGGAAAAAAAAACGACATTTTCAGTGCGGATAGTTGAAAGTGATTTTGTGGGCCTAAATTGAGTGAGAAAACAAATGGTTAGATGAGTAAAAAGAATTTGCCGAAACACGTACTCCTAACCGACATTCTATTTTATAAGACATCTTCCCTCTGATTCCCCAGCTTTTGGGAACACGTATCGCCCATCGCCCTTGATAAAGAGTCGGAACATGAGAATAGAGGTCGGGTAGATAACGCTGCTTTGCTTTGACAGTAGCATACTTAAATAAAAAAAAAAAAGTTATTTCTATTTTGTATTATTTTCTTCCCTATATTATATTTATCGTATCCATTCTTTTAATTTGTTTATTGTATTTTATACATATATACTTTATTACTTAATCTCCCCCTTATTAAGTATATTATCATTTAATGTCAAAACTCTATTTAATATTTTCTTACTTTAATATTATTTTATACCTTTTCACTTTCAAATGAAACGTCGCCTGTTAACCGCCAAATTCCCCCACTCCCTTACCTTGTTTATACCTTTAATGCTCATCAAGCTCATTCTTTAGCATTCCGTCATTCAGAAAGGGGGGTGTGTTATTTTGCTAATTTTTTTTTCTTTTATCTTGTTTTTTTTTTAAATTCTTATTTCCCTTACTTTCCGTCTTTTATCGTGTGCTGTATTTTTATATTTCTCATTTATCTACTTTTTATATTATTTCCATTTCATTACATTAATTGTGTAATAGTTTTTTATAATTATTGTTTTTTTCTAGGGTTTTTTTTAATATACTTTTTACTATACATCTTATTTTTATTTTCTTTAATTTACTTCGTTAAATTTTATATACATTTTAACAAATTTTAAATAATTTTTAGCTATAGCTTAGTTTATGTTATTTCTTTCATTCTTTACATCCATAGTGCTGTTAGGCGTGTAGAAGCCTATATTTAACCATTTCTTGTTTACATCTGTATTCTGAGCAATTCTTCGGATCTGATCCACGTTCTCTTCCGATTTTTAGGATCTTTAGTTTAACATGTTAAATGGAAAAACGGATGTTAAATGGCGAAATATTTTCCTTCTTTTACCATGTTAAAACAATATAACATATAACTGGTTGAGTCTGTTATTAGATCTGTTAAATGGAGAATGACGTCACGGAACAGACCAGCTGAGCTCGTCACCATTTTATTTGTTGTCGTGTTAGGTTATTTGCTCGTAGTTTATGTTTTGATCGCTCTACTATTGTTTTGGATGTTTTTATAACAAATAAAGCAATGGATGATAATAATAATAATGTAATGATAGTTGTCAATTAGCTCATCTTAATTCTCTTCCTCACAAGTTAGAAGATCAACAAGGCACTCAGTAGCCACACATTTACACAAATTGCACTTCTCACTCAATTTAGACATGTTGTAATAAGCTACATTAGTGAAAAATTATAAATAAATAATAACATGAAGTTTTGGGAGGAAAGGTTATAAAACAAAAGTTGCTCAAAATTCCGCTAGGAGCTTTTATACATTTAACATGACTTTAAATAGGGCTGCTCACAAACCTATACTTATAACATTTTACATTTAACACACCTATAATATGTAGCTCTTAGCCTACCGACTAGGCTCTTTCCTATTGACCTTGCTTCCATCAGCCAATGGACTTTTCGGTCATATTCCATCCCATCTTACAGACAAGGCCGAACCATTTTAACTGTCGTTCCTCAAGGACTTCAATAACAGACGTTACTCCCGATGTTATTTCTAACAGTTACGTCTAGTGTTACCCGCTACTTTTCTGAGGTACCTCATTTCAGAAACGGTGACTTGCCTCGTATGTTTCTTCAGAACCGTCCGACTTTTTGACCCATAGAGAAGAGGCAAGAATACACACTTAAAAAGCGTAGCTTCGCCTCTTTGCTCACCCCTCGCCAGCCATTCAGTGCCGATGATATTTGTAAGAATACACCATTAGGCTTTCTTATTCTATTCATTATCTCCTGGTCTATCCACCCATCTTTACTCATGATATTTCATTTATATTATATTTAAGTAATTAAAATTATCCACCATTTCAAGGACCTGTCTTCTAGAAAGTTAATATGTTATTTCATTTTACTTATCCTCTTACATGGATACAGTATTTTAGTTGTTTGTATCTTTGTTAGCCCTGATGAACCCCTGTAAAGCGTTGACTCACAATAAATAGTTTAATTACTATTTGAGTTATTTTCACCACACCGCGGCCATCTTCCTTTTTCATGGTCAATTAACAATCCTATATAAATTTTAATTTCTCATTTATTTACATATTTGTAAATAATAATAATTCCTATTTTCACTTTTTCTTTCATATTTTTTCATTATCCAATTCTTTTTTAATCATCTTATATTACTGCTTTTTATTCCTATATCCTATCTGATTCTATCATGGTTGTTATCTTCTTTTTTATGTTTTGTTTTCACCGTATTCCATAGTTACAGTCTATGACCACTTGGTCCAATTATTACGGCATAGTACTCCTTCAAAGCATAATTTAATGTTCATTAACTTGTTTTGTTATAACTATGTCAACATGATCCATCGTCTAGGAATTACAAGCGAAAAATCGAAAGGAAGACCTACAATTTCTAATTAGTTACTTTATTCAATTAATTGAGTAATTATTATAATTTTTAGAACCACCTGAAACGCGTTTCCGTGGTAAGTGTGGTAAAAATTTATTATAAATTATTTATTTTAAATTGTTTGCAAATGTATGTTCTAGTAGATTAGATTTCATGCACTAAGAACCAATACAGATAATCAAGCATTATTAAATCCCTCATCCATTATTTATAAAATATCCAAGAGAAAAGAAGATCCGATATAGTAAAGCACAAGGCAGCCCCCCCCCCCCCGCATAAACTAACATCATATCCAGTTTCAGAAAGGTAAATATTGGCCCGGTTGATAGAACGGATAACTGAACCGCCCCCAGGCGGAGGGGAACCACGTCCCGCCCCTTCTTGCCGAGTGTAAAACTATATAAAAAAAAAAAAGACTAAGAAAATTAAAACAAATAGCTATATAATTTCCATCTAAGGGGGGTGGGAAGTGAGGCCAGATAGATTTATGATACGGCCTCAAGGGGGGCGGAAGTAATGACAGCAGGTTCTCCCCGCTTTATGGCCACATTCTGTAGGAAAGACCCACATCGTAGGGATTGCCAGATCTCTGCTACAAGGGTAGGAGATAAATACCCTTAGGGTTTTAGGAAGTGTCTACATCATCATTTTTACGCCGCAATGCTCTCGGGTAGTTTTAATCTATATCAAACAGTATAATCACATATATTTAGAAAACTTTAGTAACACACTTACAAAATACAGCGAAACATTAATTTGTCGACCTCCCCTATTTTAATGAATTCCCTATTTAGATTTGATAATCCCACTGTTCTCCCGAGTTCATAGCATTATAACTAGAGATGGGAGTTCCCTGTTTTCACAAATTTGTTCAACAAATTCTATTTACATATTTATACTTCGTAGGAATAGGGAGGCGTGGCTCAGTGGTAAGGCACTGTTCTACACTTCAAGGACCCGGGTTTGATTCCTGTTTTAGGTATACAGATAATTATTAATACCGCAACCGTGAGTCAACACTGTGTGTTAGGGAGCACTCCAGGATCCAACCAGACTCATAAAGATATAAATTGTTGAAAAATCTACTGGTCGAGCGTGATTCTGACCAAAAAATCTACTGGTCGAGCGTGATTCTGACCAAAACATCTCCTTGCCTCCATGGGCTGTAGTGGAACACTTATATTTTTATTCTTTCTAGTAACAATTCTTAATATTTTTAACAATTTAAAATCAATTTAATTTTGCTTTATTTTCAAAATTTAACCGATTTTACATATTGTTTCTTATAAGTACATACTTCAGATCTCACTTGGAAATGGTTTTTAATTTTTTATTTAATTAATAGAAATGTTTTTGTAAATTACAAAAAAAAAAAAAGTTCTCGATTATTTTCCAAGAAGGCCCTGCTCTAACCTTCATGGAGTACGGTTCAAATCCTGTGGTGACAGATAGTTATTTCTTCTGTTACTATAGATGTGAGTCAACTCTGTGGGGGGTTCGGGAGCCCACTTGAAATATAAAAAAAAGTTATTTTATGAAACTTATTGAACTTAGTTCTAGGGATTTTATTGCTCTCAAGTATCATTACGTCTGTGGACGAGGAACGATACAACTCGATTTTGCGATACAATCGTCAATGATTAATTTTTGAAAAATTCAAGATACATTACAATAAATAAATCTATTTTTTTTTTTAAATGTTCTTTAAACAAATCATAAAGTTGTGTTTTAATACATCAGGTTTTTTAAAAGTTGAATTCCCCCATTTTTTAAAAATAAATCTTTCCTTTACATATTTGACATAATTGCATATTTATGTAAAAAACATACAGTTATGTACATATTTTAACTGTATCATCACATAAAATCCTATCTATAGTTATAACCCTGATCATTAGTATAGTAATAAATTGAATATAATTAGAAAAATATTTAATTTTGTAATTACTTTTGATAGAACAAAAAGCCAAATTACAAAGTATTTGATACTTCATAAATAGACTAATAGTTATAAAATGCATACCATAATACAAAAAATAGTTTAATAAAAATTATGCACAAATTAATTATATTTAAGTAGTTTAAAGAGTTTCAACAGGATAATTTCTTTTGCCATTTTTATAATTTAGTGCAATTAAGTATCACTGAATAAATAAATTTATAAAAATAAATTATGTTGAAATTAAAATATTATTCAGTATAGCAATATAATATTAAGGGTACTTTTCGTAAAACATCATAAATCTTAAAATAATATATAATATAGAATTGGATTCAGGTCAGAATATTAACAATTTGAATTAACCCAGAAGTTGAATTTGAATTAACCCAGAAGTTGTACTTAAATCAGATTTGATATTTGCATAATTAATTTTAACCTAAGCTTTTACTTAAAACAGGACTTAAACAATTAATTATAAAATTAAACTAAGTGAATACTGACTTATACTTAGTTATTACTAATTCAGTAATATCAGAACGGATAGTTATTATGGTAAGGGTCATTATATAATAAACGTATAATTAATTAAATTAAAACATTGGATACAGATTAGGGTTTAGATTACGAATAAAAGAATGCACAAAGTTTATTTAAATATATGTGAAACCACACTATTGCACCAATCCAATTGTCCATGAGTTAATTTAACTTCAGTAACTTAATAACCCGTTTATGGTCTACAGTTTTGTACACTAGCTCACCAAGATTACCTTAAACTGAGATAACTACCAAACTCCGCAATTCCAATTGATAATGTAAGAAATTGTGAATCCAGTAAAATTTAAAATTGATTGAACAGCCACTATTGAGAGTCGAACTCACTGGAAAAAATATTCACTCAACTACTCTAAAAAATAATTTGGTCAGGGACGGAATTATTTTTTTAATTATTTCCTGAGCAACTAAATTCTTCATAGTCTTCATCGTCTGTCAAACCGCCAATCACGATCAAATACATTTTATTGAATTTAAAAGAAAATGAATTATACAATACACCCTTTTTAGATAACAGATCCAGCTGAAACTACGGAAGGTTCCTTTTCTGGTTACCTACTTAAACGTAGATTTGCTCTAAATCCCAGTTTAACCGTCTATCATTAATTTTATCCGATATATAAGAAAATGTAAATAAAATGAATTTGGTGAATGACACACACAATTCTTCGTTTTTCAACTTAAATAATTATATCATATAATCAACAACGTTTCGGGAAATATCTCCCATCTTCAGCTTGCAGATAAAAATATTTTATATATAACATATAATTATCTCCTATTTTGTCATTATTGCTAATATTTAATAACATTGTCATTTAATTGATAAAAAACCTTTCTTTACTATTAACAATTATACATTATTAGGAGAATAATTACCTCCCTCTATCAGCAACCTGAAGATGGGAGATATTTCCCGAAACGTTGTTGATTATATGAAATAATTATTGCAGTTGTAAAAGGAAGCATTGTGTCATTCACCAAATTCATTTTAATTCCAAGAGACTCTTCCAGTAAAATATCATTAAGTTTAAGAAAATGTAGTTAAACTGTAATGGTGCAATCGGCCTTAAGTCTATATCTGTCTAATACTAACAAAGTGGTTACATTGACCCACGGTAAGGGTTTAACTTCAACATTGGCATTAAATGGTATAATTATTGTGAGATATCACGTGGAATTACAAGATTCCAATATTATTATTTATTGTCAATTTTTTATTTAATCACGAGGGCATATAATTCATAATTGAAACTAACAATATTTGTTCATAAATAAAAGTAGTCGAACTACTAATTGCTAGTTTGCGGTCAAGGGGTCAATACGTCACCATAGCAACCTAGAGTCTGTAACGGCTTGAAACTTGACCCTCGCACTCTGGTTAGAATAAGTTGATTACCAATAGGATAACACCCCGTACATCAGAAATGGCCAGGTATGGAGTAAAAACAAACTTTTAAGTGCACTGACACTATTTGTGTCATAATGACAACAAATATTAGTGATATTATAGGAACTAAAAAACACAAATTAGGCGGAATTGTACCAAGTACAAAAAACAAGACTAACAGTTTAGCTCGTACTTTATTAAGGCCCTGATTGGATTTCCTGCACACAATTAGGAACCACTAACTGTTTCCAAATGGTCATATCCCCTCCCCCCCCCCAAGGAGGGTGCAGTGTCGCTTGTAATAAAACACTGTTGGCGCTAATAAAAGGTTATGGTTGAGGTTTACTGCCCATCTGCTTTATAGGCGCCTCCTTCAACCCTCTGGGCACACTCATGCTCTGTTTATGTCCTAAGAGCCTGTTTATTAAAGGCCCTGCCGACCCCCCTGCCAAGATAAAACTCCCCTCAGATATAAAGCCCTCCGACCTCCCCCTCTCGAAATTGGATTCCCGTCCGAGATAATTATTTACCAAGCCATTTGTTAGACGGCACTGCCTCCGAGGGGACGGCGGCTTTAAATTGCAAGCCCCTCTCCCTCTCTCCGCTGAGGGAGGAAAAGAAAAAGGACTCAATCATAACTTGGCCCTTTTAGGGGCTTAGCTGAAAGGGGAAACTTAACTGGGGAACTAAGTCCGGAAAATAGAAATTAAATCTCCGGGGATCGGCAAAGTGCTCTTCCCCTCCCCGGACTCGGTTTCTTCCTTGTCAAACACTCAACTTCCCTTTTATAAATATTGCCGGTGGGAGCGGGAGGAGCCATCCCTACTTTTTATGTTTACACCCCTTGGGAAGGGGCGGGAAATTTGATTAACGGAACTCGATACTAATTGATCCAGAAACGAGAGGATTACAAAGGATTTCTTATCCAGTATCGACAGTCTCCAGTTTAATCACTTTATGTACACAGGTAATCACTTTCGTGAACGAAAAATTGGCCCAGGATATTCTAACATAAAATATATATGTTCTAATAAATTTTTGAAGATTTATTTAAAACGGGAAAAGGAGTAGTGTATTAGTAAAATCAAGGCAACACAGAAAAAGTGGTTAAAATCGGAAAACAGCATGCGTATTCATGCTGTTTTCCGATTTTAATCACCTTCCGTGGTAGTCTTACTTTTAAGTTTACAATGTACACCCATATCGAGAAGAATTGGTCGATATACGACATGTCACAGTCTCTCATAAGGAGATCGTAAAACCAAAAATAATAGAAGGCAATCCTTCCTGGCCAACCCGCCCCACTAAACTCCGATTTAGCAGCGGTCTAATTTTACCGTAAAACTTTGAAGAGGACACTCAAGTTAGTTACATACAGAAACATAGAAAAAGTGGCTAAAATTAGAAAATTACGTGATTACTTTCTTTGCTGATGACACAGTGCTTTAATCCACGTCTTACCGAATAGATAAAATCACTGATTGGCAAGTTGTTGAAAGACAAAAAAAAATTGAATGTAAATACAGTGAAACGTTGGAAACAAAAAAAAAACTGTTAATGTAAATACAGTGAAACTTCTCTTAATGGACAATCCTCTATAGCGGTGACCCATCTTAACCAACAATTTTAATAAGGCCCAGCCAGCGAACTATATTTTTAATTTTTAGTAACCCCCCTATTACGGAATCCCTGCACTTCGGACGCGAACAAAAATTCGTCATCAGGACTTTTCAGTTCATAAAACAAACAATAATTTAAAAATATGTATTTAAAATCTCATGTTTCCAGAACTAAAAGTTGTCAATCATTTATATTGCTTAGTAGTTTGATTCGAATCGATTTTTATCGAAAGTGAAACGTTGATGTATAAAAATAAAATACATATCCTGGATTAAAAAAAAATAAATTGTATACAATGAAAAAGAGATTTCAAAATAAGTCTCCAAGTAAGAAAAAATTACATACATATATATCCGACGATTGTTGAGAGTATCAACTTTAAAGAAGAATGTGTTAATTTTTTTAAAATATTATTAACATCGTTTTATTCTGTTTACTCACTCACTAATTTTCTAACCTAAAAAGGTTCAATTTATATAACATAAATATATAGTGATTTTTTAATTTTCTTCTTTTGAATTTTTTTTTTAATTAAAAAAAATATTTATACTACACCGTTTCGGAGTCCTCCGTCTTCAGAGCACCTACTATTATAACAATAATATTCTGTCTCTTCCTGACTCACTATGTCTAAAATCCATATATCTACTCTGTCAATTTAAAAAAATATATATATTTCGGAAAAACGCTTGTTAAAACTCTTATTTTATTTTTTTTTTAAATTGACAAACTCGATTTATGGATTTTAGACAGGGAGACAGGAAGAGAAAGAATATAATTGTTCTGACCAGAAGTACTATGAAAACAGAGGACTCCGAAACGTCGGTTTGTAGTATAAATATGTAAAAAAAACAACTATACATTTATATGATATTGTGTCATATAGAAGTGATTTTTTCGAACTTAAAAACTTTTACCGCTTAAGCAACAATACGTTCGTATAATACTACTATTCCACTTTTGTGTTTTATTTACCTTTCACTAAAGGAAACCTCTGTATAACGTAATAAACTCTTCCCCGTCAGTGCTCATTATAAACATTTTCCACGGTAATATCATTTACTGAAGTTATAAAAATCCAACAGCCAAGTTATTACAATTCAAGCATGGATATAAATAATTTTAATTTTTAAACCGTATTTTTTGATGTAGTATACATCTTTAGTAAATAATATATATATAGATACAAAATTGTAAATTATATTAAATATAAATAGATACACAATTATATAAATGTGTACTACAGAGGGACAAAAACAAGACAACCCCTCTCAAGACAAGGAGAGAGTTAAGATGATACAGCCCCCAGACAGACAGGAACAGATGGTGCGCCCCCCTCACAATACAATCCACTTACCCCCTGTAAATCAATACCTACCTCAGGTACTTGCCGCCGTACCCGCCCATCTCCATTAGTCTTATCTCCCCCCCCCACCTCTCTCGTAGCTAATTAGCTTCCTGTCTATATCGCCCGCAATCCCATCCCCTCCCTCTGCTGATTGCCTTCCTTTGGCCCTGAACGGGAGTCACGGGAGGGAAAAGAAAGCCACCGTCTGAGCTCTATTAGTCCGGTTAGCTGGGAGGTTCTGTAGTATTTCTTCCACAACATTAGGGGTATTAATCTTCTTTAGTTAAACATGTTAAAGTGTGTTAAATGGAAAAAGTAATGTTAAATGGAGAAATATTTCCTTCCTTTACCTTATTAAAACGAAATGACATTTAACATGATTGAGAGTCTATTACTAGGTCAGTTAAATGGAGAATGACGTCAGGCAACAGACCAGCTGAGCTCGTCACCGTTTTATTTATTTTCGTGTCAGGTTACTTGCTCGTATTTTATATTTTGATTATCCTTTGTCTTGTCGTTTGGATGTTTTAAAACAAGACAATCAGCAGCCAAACTTTTCACTTACTTTAGTCATGTTGTAATAAATTACTGTAATCACTTTAAGAAGTAAATAATAACAAGAAATTTTGGAAGGAAAGATTAGATGAAAATCCGCTAGGAGCTCTCATGCATTTAACATAACTTTAAGTATGACTGCTCATAATCCTGTGCTTATAACATTTAACATAGTAAAACATTTAAAATTTAACACAATATCATGAACACCCCTTCTGTTAATAGGAGAATGACGTCAGGCAACGGATCATCAAAGATCCACAACACACCGTTTTGTCTGTTATAGTTTTGATAGGTTAGTTAATTTTTGTTCGTGTTGTTTTTGTTTTGGGGGTTTTTAAACTCTAATAAAGTAATGGTGAAAAAGAAACTAGAAGAAACAAGGAACAAATGAGGTGGAGGTGAATCAGTTGGATATCATATTATCTCGTAAAGATAACAAGGTTACAAAACAAATTGCCCAGAAATCCGCTAGGAGCTCTGGATTTGACATATAGCATATGCGACTTTAAATTGGGCAGCTCAGAATCCTATACTTATAATAATTAGCATGCTAAAACTTTTTATACTTAACACATCATGAATACCCGTATTAGATAAATAATGACACTGACACCAGAAGTGCTACCTAACCTACAAACCACCGAACATCTAAACCTAGGAAATTCAAGTCAAAAAGATCGTAATTGACAATATTTTTTTTTCATACTTAAACATGTAGTAATTTAAGAAGTGCGATCGTGAACAATTTCGAATTTTCGACAAAAATAAACGTTTTCAGCTCTTTTGGGTCCAAATGAACTGCCTCGCTAAAGAGTCTTGGTGTGTACTGTGTACCAGTGAATTGTCTAGCTCAAAAACAAGAAGTCATATATTTATTTATGGCGGCTATAGTCCAGGAATGTTACATGAAATTTTTTCAATAAAATCGACTAACCAGAAGTGCCACATAATATAATTCAATTTGCACATTTTTTTTTTCGATTTTCTTGAAAACAGTTTTAAGGATTTTGATTAAACTCGTGATATCAATATATATGACCAAGTGGTCATTAATATCAGCTAAGTTTTATTGAGATTAAAATAGTCTGAAATTGATATTATTTTTACATTCACATGCCTATACATGGAATATATAGTAAGGAGAAGCAGATCATGCGAAATTTCGACAGAGAAACACCTTTTGTGGTCTCCTAGAACTAAAAAACCAAGTCTACCAAAACACTCTGGGAGTGAGTGTGTATGTGTGAACAGCCTATCTTCTCAAAAACGAAAAGCTGTATGAAACTGAAATAACATATTTCATTGCATCACATCGTTGCATATCTGAGAAATTACAACAGCTTATTAGATAAAAATTGATTGACCAAAGGCTACTTTATATAATCGATTTTACATTTTTTTTTTAATTTTCTCAAAAATAGTTCAAATTATTTTAGTGAAACTCGGTTAATCAATGCACAATTGATTGGTCTTTATAATACCAGATAGGTCTTATCCTCATTGTAATAGTTTAGCCGGGCTTAAATACCAAATTTTCAAAAGTTCTTCCTTAAAAGTACCTAACTTTGTTTATATGAGATTATCAATCATTTTGTATGGTCAACAATGATATAAAATGAACAAATATGAACTATGAAAGAATTTGATAATTAACTAACGAGAAATAGAGGTAGCTTTTCAGAGACTGCAAATCAGTCGTAAGCCTAATCTTTCCTGATTTCAATCATCGAACAAGGATATTTTACATATCCTTAAACTGTTGTATTCTTGGCTGGAATGAACAGTTAATTGCAGTATTAAGATTTGTAGTGTAGAAGATGAAACATTCCGCTTATGAAAACATGCAACACTACACTTCATATAGTGATCAGGATGCATTACTAAGGAACGGTCTTTTGGGAGATAATGCAATCCTACAATGTAATATTTCCTCCATACAATAACACCTCTTTCTGAATTTCATTAGGAAAACCAAAAGGTTCACTAAGAGGAGAAAAATAGGTTTCCATTTGTTTTTCTTGTGGTAGGAAAAAAGGACCAACAGGCCCACTTGATGGACTCACCCCCCTACCAACCAACCTATAACAGTACTTTCTTAACGCTAGCACAACAATATAGACCAAAATATTGCCTCACATTAAAACTTTATTGTGTTTGTCAAACCACATCCACAAGTATCTTCCCCTTCCTAGGATTTTTACATACTTTTTTTCCATTTACACAAATAATCATGATTTCTTTTTCTCCTACACGTACGCACTACCAGATTATTTTTTATATATGTATTAAAATCAAGTGCCATACTTAAAGTCAACTAATAGAGAAAAACTATTTTTTAAATAGTGAATTAGTCCTTCTAAAATGTTTTATGACCGAAAAAGAAATCTTTCTACCGAGACACGATTGATTTTAGATGCATGAGTCTATAAATGCTGGTTTTGAAAATATTTAAAAGTTTTTAAATCAACTAAATAATTTATTAAACATTTTTTTTCCTTCTTACCTAAAGAAGGACAATTATTACTTTAAAATAATTTTGGAATGATTATTATATATACATATTCGATGTTAATATCAATAAAAATTACTTCCTATATATCAACTTCCACTAAGCATTACAAAAAAAAAACTTATATTATTATTATTAAAAAACTGTTATTATTTAGATCTAAGTAAATACTTAGATTTAGCGATAACAATCTTAACACATAGTAATTATTAAATTTTATATGTTGTCAGGGAAAATGGAGAATGGTTTAGGGATAGGTTTTCTGATTGAAAAGATTTCATTCTTTTTTAAGGGGTGTATAGGTTCTTTTAGGGACGAAATAACAGTGATATTACTTCAGGGAAGTTGGTTCAAAATTTCATTGATAGACATAATTTTGGAGAATAATTACAACCTATTTAGTTCACAATTTTACCTTATTAATTATAACAAAATATGTAAATAATCATTGCAAATATGGTGGCTACTTTGTAGCATGCATATTTTAACTCTTCATAACTGCCAAGTTTTAGGTTTCTTACAAGGTAAAAATCTAGTCCCTATAAATTACATATAAAAATAAACTAGTTATTTTTCATTAGCATATACAATCAGAAGCAAAGGCATTTGGATTGCTGGCTAAATAAGATTTCAAAACTATTGAATTAATAAAAAAAAGTATTTCAACCTTCAATGTTATATATAATTTTTTTTAAAAGATGATAATAGAAACCTTTAGCTTGTACTGAACTGCTCAAAATTAAATAGCCCGGACAGGTAATATGATAAAACCAAGAAGGACCCCTGATGAGGTAACTCCAGAAGTGGTTGGGAGGAGGGGGAAGAGGGAGAATTAGCCAAGTTCCTATTACGGCTGATATATTGATCAAACTCTAACCAATTTATCCACCTTGATCGAGTGGAGAGGAAGCAATTTCAACACCTTACCGTCCTAATAACAAACCCTCAGCCTTAATGTTTTTAAAGTAAATAAATGTATGATACTTCTTAAAGAAGATAAAAAATAAAAGAAATATGTACCAAATTTTTATAAAAAGAAAAAATATATATATTGTAATGTGCTCCTTTTGTAGTAAATAGTATATTTTGATGTATAAAGGGTTTTTAATATGTTTTCTTTTATGTATCATTTTAAGATTGTTTATTTGTTTTGTTTGTCCAAAAAGCAAGCTAACCAAGTTTCATTGTTTATAATAACTTCGTGATTCCAAACAAAGCCAAGATGGCGGTACGTAGAATCAATGCCACATTAAGCAAATTCAGATATCAT